>NW_007728160.1:21541-25265 GCF_000696425.1 Galeopterus variegatus | reverse complement strand
CTTTCTTTTTTTTTTTTTTTTTTTTTTTTTTTTTTTTTTTTTTTTTTTTGGTGGCTGACTAGTATGGTGATCTGAACCCATGACCTGGTTATAAGACTGTACTCTCACCAAGTGCTAACCAGACAACCAATTTTAAATATTTTCTACATACAAGAGATACCAAAATAAATTGACAAAAACAATTTAAGAATAAAAAGAATGTTTGAGTATATTATTGAACCTCTACATTACACCATATAAAAAAAATTAACTCCGAATGAATCAAAGACCTTAAATGGAAGAGCTAAAAGTATAAGACTCTTAGCAAAAACATAGCCATACATTTTCATGACCATGGATTAGGCAATGGTTTTTAGATCTGACACCAAAAGCACAAGCAACTGTACTGTATGTAAATGGACAACTTTTGTGCTACAAAGAATATTATTAAGAAAATGAACCTAGATCAGTGAAGACAAAGCAAGATGGCAGAACAAGACCTTCCAGCAATTGTCCCCCACAGAAACTTCAATTGAACAACTATCCAGGCACAAAAATACCTGCACAACAGCTAAGGAAACCAGAAGAGAGATCACAGTACCTGGTTATTGCACAGTGATTAAAAAAAAAGACGTGTGGAAGAGGGTACTGAGAGCAGTTTAAATTACTCTCGGTAACCCTTCCCCAACCCCAGGCAGCACAGCACAGAAAGAGATACTGATTGGAGAAAACAGAAGGAAGTGCACATAGGACTTGTTTTGGACCCTGTAGTGGAGTGAATTATATCCCCCCAAAACTCCCTGAAGCTTTATTTGTGTTCCCCAAGTTTTATGTATTGGAAACTTGGCCCCCACTGTGACTGTTAAGAGGGTGGGAAATTCTATTATGGTAATGGAAAGGTGGGGCCTTGAAGAGGTGATTGGATTGTAGGACCCTGCAGTAATGAATGGATTAAAAATGGTGGTCAGGGGCATGGTTCTGAGGGATTTAAGAGAAGAGAAGAGTCTGTCTCTTTCTCTGCTCTCTCCGCTCCCACCATCTTGCAATGTGAGACCCCTGTATCACTGTCACCACCACCAGATGGACTTTGGACTTCCCAACCTCAGAAACTGTTAAGCAACAAATTCCATTTTTTTATGAATCACCCAGTTCCAGATATTTTGTTATAAGCAAAAGAAATGGACCAATAAACTAGAGTAACTAGGAAAAAAGAGAAAAGACTCAAATACATAAAATCAGAAATAAAAAAGGAGACATTACAACTGATCCCACAGCAATACAAAAGATCACAAGAGACTATTGTAAACAAGTATATGCCAACAATTTTGAATAACTTAGAAGAAATGAATAAATTCCTTGACATTTAAAACCTACCAAGATTAAATTATGAAGAAATAGAAAATCTAAACAGATCAATAACAAGTAAGGACACTGAATCAGTAATAAAAAATCTCTCACCAAAGAAATGCCCAGGACCTGATGGCTTTACCGCTGAATTCCACCAAACATTTAGAGAAGAATTAATACCAATTCTTCTCAAACTCTTCAAAAAAATGGAATAGGAGAGAATACTTCCCAATTATTTTATGAATCCAGCATTATCTTGATACCAAAGCCAGACAGGGACACTGCAAAAGGGGGGAAAATTACATGTTATTATCCCTGATGAACACAGATGCAAAAATTAACAAAATGCTAGCTAACTGAATTTAACAGCACATTAGAATGATTATTTGCTGTGATCCAGCAGGATTCATCCCAAAGATGCAAGTATCATTCAATATACACAAATCAATAAATGTGATACACCACATTAACAGAATGAAGGGAAAAAAAAACATTATTATTTCAGTACGTGTAGAAAAAGCACTTGACAAAATTCAACATCCTTTCATGATAAAAACTCTTAACAAATTAGGAATAGATGGTAGGTACCTTATCACAATAAAGACTATATATGACAAAGCTACAGCTAACGTCATACTCAATAGGGAAAAACTGAAAGCTTTTCCTCTAAGATCCAGAACAAGACAAGGGTGGCCACTCTCACCACTTCTATTCAACATAGTATTGCAAGTCCTAGCCACACCAATTAAGCAACAGAAAGAAATAAAAGACATTCAAATTGGAAAGGAAGAACTTAAATTGTCCCTATTTGCAGATGACATAATATATAGAGAAAACCCTTAAGACTCCACCAATAAACTGTTAGAAATAATAAATAAATTCAGTAAAGGTGCAGCATACAAAATTAATATACAAAAATCAGTAAGATTTCTATGCATCAACAGCAAACTATTTAAAAGAAAATCAAGACAATAATCCCAGCTATAATAAAGATAAAATATTTAGAAATAAATTTGGCCAAGGAGGTAAAAGATTTTTACTCTGAAAACTTTAAAACATTGAAGAAGACACAAATGAATGAAAAGAATTTTGTGTTCATTGATTAAAAGAATTAATATTGTTAAAATATAGTACCCAAAGTAACCTACAAATTTAATGCAATCGCTATTAAAATACCAATGACATTCTTCAGACAAATAGAAAAATGATCCTACATTCATATGGGGCCACAAGATGGTTAGTATGTGAGGTAGTGCATATTTTAATTAGGTAGATTTACCCATTCTGAGATATATATATATATGGTATATATATGTACATATATATTCAAAAAGTCATGTACATTTTAAATATATACAATTTTATCTGTCAATTTGAAGTAAATAATTTTTTTTAAAAAGTAGGAAATATCAAATTTTTTTAAAAAGTGAACCAACAACCCACAGAATGGGAGAAAATATTTGCAAATCATATATGTGACAATGAATTATATCTAGACTATATAAGGAATCTTTACAACTCAATAATAAACAGACAAATAACCCAATTAACCATTGGCCAAAGGATCTGAACAGGCATTACTCCAAAGAAGTTATACAAATGGTCACTAAGTACATGAAAAGAATCTCAGCATCATTAGTGATCAGGTAATTGCAAATCAAAGCCACAATGAAATACCACTTCATACTTACCAGAACGACTATAATCAGAAAGACAGATAGTAACTGGAAGTCTCATACATTGCTGATACGATTGCACAATGTTACAGCCTCTTTGGAAAACAGTTTGGAAATTTCTCAAATGGTTAAAAATGGAATTACAACTTGACCCGTAGATATAGACCCAAGAGAAATGAAATCGTATTGTCATACAAAAACTTGTACTCAAATGTTCATGGTAGCACTATTCATAATAGCCAAAATGTCCATCAACTTATGAAGGGATAAATAAAATGTGCTATATCCATATAATAAAATATTGCTCAGCATTTAAAAGGAATGAATTACTGATACATTCTACAACATGAGAGAAAACATTGTGCTAAGTGAAAGCAGCCAGTCGCAAAAGAGAGCACATATTGCATGATTCAATTGATACAAAATGTTCAGAACAGGCAAATTTTTAGAGAGAAATAGTAGGCAAGTGGTTTCTAGGGCTCAGGGGTAGAGGGTGGGGAGGGATTTGACGAGTGACTGCTAATGGATACAGGATTTCATTTTTGGGTTAATGAACATATTCAAAAATTTACTGTGGCATATATTGAAACTATTGAATTACACACTTTAAACAGGTAAATTATGGAGTATGTAAATTATATCTCAGTAAAAGAAAAGAGAGGATGGGGCCGGCCCGGTGGTGCACTGGATAGTGCGCCGCTTGGGAAGTGCGGCGGCGCTCC
>NW_007728160.1:18087-20765 GCF_000696425.1 Galeopterus variegatus | reverse complement strand
AACACTGAGGGTTGCGATCCGTTGCCGGACACGGAAAAAGACAAAAAAAAAAAAGAAAAGAGAGGAAGATTTGAACAAGTTTAAACAAAAAATCTCCAAGAATAATGATAATATCAGAAAAAGTAGAATTCAAGGTGAAAATAATTTTTAAAAGGTCATTTTAATTTGATAAAATACTAATTTAAGAGTTAAGATAGAATAATTCATTTTAAAAGGCTAAAGTAAGACAAAATATGAAGAAACACTTTTAGATATTAAATTAGAAATTTATAAAATCAAAGTTCTTGTGAAAGACTTTAACATACCTTTCTTTCTCAGCCTTTAACAAAACAGAAAGTGGAAAAAAAGAGGACACAGAAGATTTAATAATTTAAACAGCATGATAAGATTAATGAAAGTATATGTACAATTATGCTAACATCAAACAGAAAATACACCTTTGTAAGCATTCATGTGATGTTTATAAAATTTAATTATATAGTAGAAATTGTAGAGGCCATATTCTGTAGCAACATTGCTTTAAAGCTAGAAATTAATCACAGAGTGTAATCAAAACAATGTGGGAAAACCACTTGGAAATTAAAAAGCATTCTATTAAATAAGGATTGGTTCAGATAAGAAATAAAAATTACAACTGCCTGCTATTTAGAAAATAGCAAAAGTGAGAACAATATTTATCGAGAGCGATGGGGAAATGTGACCCTTTACCTAAAGTCAAATCCCTTAAAAGCTTTCATTATTAAATAGAAAATAATGTAATTAGGGTAACTAAGCATTCAATTTTTAAACACTTACTAAAATAACATCAAAATCAACATCAAGAAAGGAAGAAATGATAATGTTAAAAGCATAAAAAGCAAATGTTTGCAAATTACAAATCATATTTAGAATTCTTAATTAAATTTTGGAAGTGATTCCTGGACTTCCAATAACAGGAATATGACAAGACTAGATANCATTCCCCCAGTGGCCTAGAGTGTGAGTTTTAAAGGGGATAAGACACATAATCAGAAGACAAACCTTGGGATACATGCAGATGGGAGACCTTTGCATAAAACTGGACTAGACCCTTAGATAGAGGTCTGCACCTTCATTGGTGAATTTCAAACACACACACACACACACACACACACACACACACCCTCAAATATATACAATATAGATTTTTGTCTCTTTTAGACTTGGCTCAGGCTTATGTGAAAAAAAAAAAAAAAAGCAAAAGACAAAAGATTTTACTCAGGGAATCCTTAACTCTAAGTTTGCATTTACATGAGTTTTAATTACCTTGACCATTGCCCTCAAAAATTAAAATCAAATATAGTTTAATGTGCCCTAGTCTGATGATCCTTCCTAATTCACTGACAGTAGCAATTATATTTCTTTCTGGAGAAATGCACCTTAAATTCACACTTCAAAAACTCCCACAGATAAGGTTTTATAAAACATGATCTCATAATCATAAAGTATAGGACCCATATCAGGTATTAAGTCACCATAACAAAAGGCAGCAACTAATCATATCTACAGTGACTACAGATAAAAGAATTATCAGGTAGATAATATATAATTGGATATTTAATTTATTTAAAACCAAAGGAATCAAAGTGATCTCCAATTCAATGCAATCCCTATCAAAATCCCAAAGACCTTATTGCAGAAATAGAAAAATTCCTCCTAATATTCATAGGGCATCCCATGGGACCCCAACTAGCCAAAACAATCTTGAAAAGGGAAAATAAAGTTGAAGAATTCATACTTATGATTTAAAAACTGACTGCAAATCTGTAATAATCAACACAGCATGGTACTGACATAGAGACAGACATATAAACCAATGGAATAGAATAGACAGCCCAGAAATAAATGCTTGTATACATGGTCAAATGATTTGCAACAAGGGTGCCAAGTGTTTTCCACAAATAGTGCTGGGAAAATTGGATATCCACATGCAAAAGGGCAAATATTGTGCTCATATGATTCCACTTATATCATACCTTGAGCAGTCAAATTCATGGAGACATAAAGTTGAACGGGGGTTTCCAAGGGCTGGGGGAAAACCAAATGGGGAGTTATTGTTTAATTAGTACAGAGTTATAGTTTGAGATAATAAAATAGTTCTGTAAATGGATAGTGGTGATCATTGCACAACAACATTAATGTTCTTAATGTCACTGAACTATACACTTAAAAAAGGTTAAGTGGTAAGTTTTGTGCCATGTATANTAATTAAATTTTGGAAGTGATTCCTGGACTTCCAATAACAGGAATATGACAAGACTAGATACCTGTATAGGACTCATAACAACACATAAGATGCTAGATAAAATGTGGGACTTGAGTTCTTACATGCACGGTCCAGCTGGCTAGGAGGTAATACAGATCTTAGAAGGCTGAAAATAAAATAAAATAAGCAAATGCAGAGAGATATGTAAGCCTTGCTGCACCATTTGCCCTTGGGACTTGTGTCATTCCCCCAGTGGCCTAGAGTGTGAGTTTTAAAGGGGATAAGACACATAATCAGAAGACAGAACTTGGGATACATGCAGATGGGAGACCCTTGCATAAAACTGGACTAGACCCTTAGATAGAGGTCTGCACCTTCATTGGTGAATTTCAAACACACACACACACACACACACACACCCTCAAATATATACAATATAGATTTTTGTCTCTTT
>NW_007728160.1:14740-16493 GCF_000696425.1 Galeopterus variegatus | reverse complement strand
AAAAAGCAAAAAGAGCTTCGAAAAAAAGTATATATAATAATAAAAAGCAGAAACCTTGAGATAAAGAGCAGATGAACACATCTGAATAGAAGATTAATAAATAGAAAGATAGAACTGAAGAAACAGTGTAAAATTATGTAAAATGTAGTACAGAATGACAAAGAGAGAAAAAATGTGAATAAGAAGCTATAAGAATAGAGAAAAAATGTCTAATATGTGTCTAATCACAATTCCACAGGAAGATCATAAAGACAATGGAGAAGATACAATATTTGAAGAGATAATGGCTGAAAAATTTCCAAATAAGTGTAATACCCTAATGCTCAGATTCAGAAAGCCCAATAAAACATGAGCAGGATAAATAGGACGATACTTCGAAAAGTTCATGGACAGTGGAATTAAAAGAGAATACATATCTTTTCATGCACTTTTTTGAGGTACGCTGGTAAAATGAAACTTATAACAAAATTCATCTTTTTCAAACTGCACAGCAAAGGACAAGGAAAATATCTCGAAAGCCAATAGGAAGAAAAAAAATAAATGACGCAGAGAACAATCAGAGCAGCACCTGCCTTCTCCCAGTGAAAACAGAAGCTGGAGGGCTGTGGAGCAACGTTTTCAAATTCCTGACATAAAACTACTCTGACAACTTAGGATGCATACCCAGTAAAAATATCACTTAAACACTATGGCAAAATGAAGACATTTTCATTGAAAAAAATAATAATTTTTTTACACCTGAATTTTTGTTAAAATGTTAAAAGGATGAGTTCAAAGGTTAATTTCAGGAAAAAGTAAAATATCTCACAACATATGTGTAAATTCAAACAAATGCTGGTTAAACAAAAATAATGTCAAAATTTTAGACTGTAAGTTACAACTAAAGTCTTGGCTAGTGATCAAATAATCATCAGGAGAAGAGCACAGGGTCATGATGAATGACACTGATTAACTTCTGACTTTATTGTAAATAAGTATGTTAAAACTTCTAGGGTAACCACTAAAAGAATAGAAAGTATAGAATGTCCAAATTCCTAGAAAGAATCAGTGGAATACAGGTGAAAGCAGAATTAATCCACAGGATGACTAGAGAGGCTAGGAAACGATACACAGGAAAAGTATGAAACAAATGAATCAAAATGTAGTAATCACCATATGCAAAAATTGACTAACCTTCAACAAGAAAGGACAGAATTGTCAGACTGAATTAAAAAGACATACTTTCCTAGAGGCTTTTGGTGCTACCACAACATGTAATATTGGGCATTAAATGTTACTGTATGAGTAAGGGCATTTTGACTTTGCAATTTATAAAGGCTTGTAATGGGCCAGCTTCTAACTTCTAAGCCCTAGAGCCCATGGTTTTTGATGTTGGCTGGTGAATTCAGCCAGGCAGCTTCCTCCATAGGCAAATGGCTGTTTCTATAGATGTAGCACCACTTACACTGTGCCATAAGCAGAGGCAGAGGGGCCACACAGACGTCATAAAGGATAATGCCACAGTGACTTCAGTAAACTTCTGCTGTGCAGACCCTGCAGCAAACAAAGGCACGGGCTTTGTGTTCTTAGCATGTGCAAGGTCTACAGTAGTACGTCTCCAGGGGCAGTCTCCAGACCAGCAGCATCAGCAGGTCCTTGAAAACCTGTTACAAATGCAAAGTCTACAACCCCTGGATCTACTGAATTGAAATCTCTGGGAGTGGGGCCAGCAATCTGGGTTTTAACAAGCCCTGCAGGGGATTCTGATGCACAC
>NW_007728160.1:5728-13701 GCF_000696425.1 Galeopterus variegatus | reverse complement strand
GCACTGTAGCAGTGCGCCACCGGGCCGGCCCGGAATTTTCTAGTTTTAATGGCTGGTCACTACTCCCTATTTCCCCCTCCTCCCAGCCCCTGGAAACCATCATTTCACTCTTTGATTCTATGAACATGATTATTTTAAGCATCTCATATAAGAGGAATCATGCAGTATTTGTACTTCCGTGACTGGCTTATTTCATTTAGCATAATGTCCTCAAGGTTTATCCATGTTATCACATATTGCAGAACTTCCTTCTTTTTACTAAGGGTGAATAATATTCCATTGTATGTATATACCACATTTTCTTTGCTCATCAATGGTCATAATGTTTTAGTTAAGCAAAATGAGTAAGTTCTAGAGATCTGTACAACATGGTACCTATAGTTAATAATTACTGTATTATACACGTAATTTGTTAAGAGGGTAGATTCCATGTTAAGTGTTTTTGCTACAATAAACTAAATTTCAGGAAATATTTGTACAACTCAGAAATTTAAAAATAAAGTGACATACCTGAGCTAGGCACACAGGACTGGGCAGTTGTCCCAAATTCCATTTTACATTCTTACCCTGGAAATGGATTGTAGGTGTAAAATTTGGAAAGGGTAAACAGAGTGTTTAGACTCACGAAAGTTAGAAACAAGACAAGGCTGCTCACTATCAGCACTATTATTTAACATTGCACTGGACATATTGGGTGATACAACCTAACAAAAGGCAAAAATAAATAAATAAGAGAAATAAACAATTATTATTTTTAAGTTTGTATAATTCTATTCCAGAAAAATTTCAGATAAACAACTGCTAACATGACAAAAAATTTCAAGAAGGTAGCTTGATATGGTCGTCATGAAAATATACCTCTCAGCTCTCTAACTGTAGGAATCACAATTGACCTATGGTCCCAGCTGCTGCACTCTGAAATTCATCACCTGTGTATTTGGAGACCAGGCTTTCCTGACAATGGCTAAATGTGGAAGAAACACTAAGGCAAGCCCACTCTTAGGAGATGGAGGCTTACGGAATACCTGGTCCACAGGAATGGAATTCCATACAGAATAACATCTGAGCCGAGCACCCACTTCAAAGGGATGGAGGTGTGGAAGTGGGCCACGACCCTGGGTTCCACTAGGGGGTATCACATACTGGACTGTCCAGAGGCAGGTGACTCAGAGAATATTGCAATGGCCTTCTGAAGATCAGCTGACGAGCCATCTTGAAGATAAAAATGTGAGAGGATGGGTTGCCATTACTCAGGATGCAATGTATGTATTACACCAAAGAACTCTGTGTGGCACTGTATCCCCAAACACAAGAATGGGCCTGGAAACAAAATGGTGGCAGCAGTAGTGGCTCCATTTAACATCACTCTCGATGACCCATTGGGGTATTTTGTGATTCCCCTTCTCTCAGCTCTGGACTCTGCAGGGTTGGAGCACCTGGTTTCCAAAGGAGGTACTCTCTTACCAAGGGACATAGCAAGAGATCTGTTGCACTGCAAGCATGGCTATCACCAGGGCACTTTGAAATCTTTGAGACCAGGGACAAGCAGGTGAGAAGAATCATCATCATAGTGGCTGGGGCAGTTGACCTTGACCAGCACAAAGAGGTAGGGCTGCATTTACACAATAAGGGCAGGAAGGAATACATGTGGAACCCAAGCCATCCATTGGGCACCTCCTGGAATCCCCTTTCTCCTCCCCACTTTATCCCACTACAACTTACTGAGAAGTACAAGACTTCCAAGGTCTCATACTTCTCAAAAATGTAGGTTTGGGTCACACCACTAACCAAGCCACCAAGACCTGCTATATTAGTCAGCATTCTCCAGAGAGACAGAACCAATAGGACATGGTTATAGTATAAACAGCAGATTTATAAGGGGAATTGGCTCACACAATTGTGAAGGCTGAGGAGTCCCATGATAGACTGTCTGCAAACTGGATGCTGGTAGTGTGGCTCAGTCCAAGTCCAGAAACCTCAGAACCAGGGAAGCCAATGGTGTGATTCATAGTCCAAAGCCATAGGCCTAAGAGCCTGGAGGTGCTGCTGGTGTAAGTCCTGGAATCCAAAGGCTGAAAAGTCTCAAGTTTGAATGTCCAAGCACAGGAGAGAAGAGTGTATCCCAGCTCCAGCTGAGAGGGAAATTCACATTTTCTCCATTTTTGTTCTCTCAGGGCCCCCAGCAGATTGGATGGTTCCCACCCATATTGAGGGCAGATCTTTCCCACCTCGTCTACTCAGGCTTACATGCTAATCTTTTCTGAAAACACCCTCACAGACACACCTAAAAAGANGAAGCCAATGGTGTGATTCATAGTCCAAAGCCATAGGCCTAAGAGCCTGGAGGTGCTGCTGGTGTAAGTCCTGGAACCCAAAGGCTGAAAAGTCTCAAGTTTGAATGTCCAAGCACAGGAGAGAAGAGTGTATCCCAGCTCCAGCTGAGAGAGAAATTCACATTTTCTCCATTTTTGTTCTCTCAGGGCCCCCAGCAGATTGGATGGTTCCCACCCATATTGAGGGCAGATCTTTCCCACCTCATCTACTCAGGCTTACATGCTAATCTTTTCTGAAAACACCCTCACAGACACACCTAAAAAGATTGCTTAAGGTTTCCAGGTATTCCTTAAAGTAAAGTTGACACCTAAAATTAACCATCACACCTGCCAAGGTGAGAGGGGAGGAAATTTAGAATGGATGATGGGGGACAGAGAGGGTGGACACACTTGCAGTCCTGAGACCAACTGCAGTAACAGGGGGTCCATTTACCTCTATCTTGTTTCCCCTCAGGAAGAAAGGACCACAGGAGCCAAGCAGTAGCTGCTCCCAGCTCTCAGTGGAGGAGTACATCTGTGCAGTGCAAGGGTTGGACTGTCACGGCCAAACGGACATGCCTCTCAAACCTAAGGGAACACAATTGACCAAAAAGCCCAGCTGTTACACTTGAAATCCATCATTGTGTGCCTACTGAGATCACACTTCCCACAGGCTGCTTACAGCCAAGGACTAAGCATGGCAGGGAAGATGCAGAACTCCTCTAATGACAACTTTGGCTTAAGGACTCCCCAATGGCCTTGCCAAACGTCCCTTAGAACTGCATTGCAACTAACCCCATCTCCTTTTCTTTATTTGGTGTTATACCTGCATCTCCCAGCCTCCCTTGACTTCCTCATTTTCTCACAGATATTTTTACTAATAAATCTCTTGCATGTCTTGAATTCTGCTTTTTGGAGGGCCTAGACCAACATATTTAATAGATAATATATCTGTCACATATTTACATGATGAACTATTTGTATATTTCAACATTAGCAAGTAAGAACAGATCCCATTTATAATCACAATAAAAAAGACAAAATACCTAGGAAGCAGAACAACAAAAAATATTCAATATGTATATTAAGAAAGCCTTATAAAATACAATGATTTATGATGTTTTTGGATATTTAAACAATATTATAAATATTTCAATTCTTATATTCATTTAGAATTTTAACATATTTCCAATAGAGATTATCAACCAATTTTCTAAAAGACATATTGTTGATTTGAAAGTTTATATGGAAAAATTTCAAATGCCTAGACCATTTGACCCAGCAATCCCTATTCAGTGAAACGACCTCTGTACATAGTAAGTTGTTATAACATCGCTTGCAATAGCTAAATACTGGAAACAATGCAACATCCATCAGGAGTGGGCTGGCTTTAAATAGAATATGGTGAGTCTGTACAATGGAATAAACTAAGCTGCTAAAAAAAATGAGGAAGTTAACTAGTGATTTACATGCTGATTTGCAAAGATCTCTAGTTATATGTTAAGTGAAAAAGAAAAGTAGAGAACAGTATCTAAATATGCCACCCTTTGTGTATAAGAAGAGGAAAGTAAAAAATATATAATTAGGGCCGGCCTGGTGGCACATTCGGTTGAGTGCGGCGCTTGGGAGCATGGCAGCGCTCCCGCCGAGGGTTCAGATCCCGTATAGAGACCGGTCTGCTCACTGGCTGAGCACGGTACAGGCGCGACACCGAGGGTTGCGATCCCGTTACCAGTCACAAAAAAAGACAAAAAGACAAAAACCGGTCTGCTCACTGGCTGAGCACGGTACAGGCGCGACACCGAGGGTTGCGATCCCGTTACCGGTCACAAAAAAAGACAAAAAGACAAAAAAAAATATATATATATATATATATAATTATATTTGTTTGTGTTTGTATAAAGAAGTTCTGGAAGTTGTGTACCTTAAATGATTAACTGGCTGGGGATGGTTGGAACAGACATATTGAGAGCAGAGGTGAAAGCAAGACTTTGATTTGAACATGTGCATAAATGACCTAGTCTGATAATTACATAAATATATCTTTAAAATCTCAACGGGATTCAACACTCACTAGTATACAATGTTGCACCTGCTGGTTTGCAAAAATTAAAAAGCCTGGTAACATCAGGTGTGATGAGAGTGTAGGACATTGGGAACTCCCACACATTTCCAGTGCTAGTGTGAATTGGTTCAACCCCTTCAGAAAAGAATATAACTTAGTGAAGTTAAACTCCAAATACCCTGTGATTTGACAATGTCACTACTTCCTATTCATCTGAGAAAGTCTTGGACATGGGTACTAGAAAACACATGCTAGGATATTCAAGGAAGCAATATTTGTAACAGAAAAAAAAAACTTTGAAAAGCTCTAAATATCTACCTAGAACAGAATGGATAAAGTAATTATATAATATCCATGCAAGGGAATATCACACTGCAGTGAAAAAGAATAAACTTCACTACATTATGAACCACAATGAACCTCAAAAACTTGATGCTGACCATTAATATCATATATTATGGGTCATCTCACTGAAAGCTAAAAAATGGCAAAACTAAACAATATTTTGTTCAGGGAGAAGTGTGCATGTTATATGTAAATACGACAGTGACTATACACTATTCAAGAATATGGTTATTTCTCAGCAAAGGGACTGTTTGATGATTGTGAGTCTGGATTACTGACATTGTTTTATTCACCTCAAGATTAGAACAAAATGTTCATTTTAGTTTTAGCATTTTAAAATATTTATATAGTGTCTGCAGGATGGGGGCAACCCCATGCCCACCGGGGTCCTGCGGTGGCTGCTCTGCATGCCCAAGCAAGATTCCAGCTCCCATGAACTAATTGGCTTGTTGAGGTAAAGAAGTCCAAGGACCAAAGATTCATCCCTCTCTAACCTGAGAATTAAAACAGAGTCCAGAAGATTCTCAGGACAGAACAGAGCCATTTTCCAAGAGCAACAGAAAATGACCAAGTCCCAGGCACACCGCCAGTGCCTTGGGACCTGCCCAGGGACCTGAGGCATGGAGCTGCGGACCAGAACCCCCCTCCCACAACCAGCCTCACCACCAGCATCTCGGAGCCCACCCAGGGACCTGAGGCCTAGATCCAGGGACTGGAAACCCCTCCCACAACCAGGCACATTGCCAGCACCAAGGAGCATGCCAAGAACATCACCTCCATGTGTGTGGCCCACCACAGCCACCACAATAACCATGGCTGCTGCAAAAGCGGCTAGATGCCGCAACCACCACACAGATGGTCTGCCAGCCACTGGAGTGCATTGACACAGGAGAGTCACCAGTAGAGACCAAAGAAAAGAAGAGGATGTTTCTCTCCACATAGCCCATTCCAGAGTGACAGAAGGATCTGCTCTACAATAATATTGGGGGACCCGAATATACCTCTCAGCATTGAACAGATCATCTAGGCATTATCAGAGTGGAGAGGTAGAGGGAGATAGGGAGAGATTGGACAAGGGGCATAAAGAATAAGTATGATTTGTAACAATACATATGCTAGTAATATTGATTTAATCAACATATATCAATGTTGAACCCCCATTGGCCGTACAGCAGGATGGGGGGGGGGAGGGGGGAGAGAAAGGGGGATGGGGAGAGATTAAACAAGGGGAATAAAGAATAATTATGATTTGTAACAATACATATGCTAGTAATATTGATTCGATCAACATATCTCAATGTTGAACCCCTAAAATATGTATAATCAATTATGATTCAATAAAAGTTTTTAAAATAAATAAGTAAATAAAGATATTTAGATTGAAATACAGGCTTTTGTATATAGGATATGTTTTCTGATCTTTTTCATATAAAAATGGTTCTTTAAAAAGATTAATAATATGGACACCTCTGACATGTTAAATCAGAAACATAATTTAACAAGAAAAGTTGTTTTGTGACTGATAAAGAGGAGAAAATAAAATACTAAAGACTATAAACAACTACACTCAAACTTCAAAATCTCAGTGAAATGGAAAAATTCTGTGGAAATAGTCACTTTAAAAAAATCACTCAAGAAAAGGTAGAAAACCTGAAAAGACAAGTTACTATGAATAACTAAAAAAAATATCAAAGAATTACTTTGCAAAAAGTCCCGTGGCGGACAGTTTTGAGATTTAGTTCCTTCAAATTTTCAAGATACTAATATCCTCATGCTGTTGAAATTGTTTTAGGCATAGAAAAATATGAATGCATATTTTACTTTGTAAATACAATATAACCCTGATTCCAAAATGTGAAAAGGGGGAATAAAAACCTGTAGCAAAATTGGGAAGACAAGCAAAATTCCTAAATAATGTATTACTAGACCAAATCCAGTAGCAAAATTAAAAGAATTATTCACAACGACCAAGAAGGACTTATCCAAAAAATGCAAAGATCACTTATTATAAAGAGATCTATTAAAGCAACATTTTATGTGAATATATTTAAGGAGAAAATAGGAATTATTTTTAATAGAGGAAGTAAAGACAGTCAATAGCATTCAAAGTACAACCTGTAATCCTGAAATTTGTTTTTTGGGAAAATTAGAAATGGAAGCCTTTTTTTTTTTAACATAGCAAGACTTTATATCTTAAACCAACCATCAACATAATCCTTACCTTTGAAAAAGTAAGGAGAATTCCTATTAAAATCAGAGGTAAAAGCAAGCAAACAAGATGCCCATTGTTATCACTATCACTTAGCACTTACAAAAGTTCTTAGCATGAAACATGAAGAAGAGATATGATTAATGAAAATACTATTTTATACAATAATGCAATTATATTCTTACAAAACTCCAAAACTCCAAATAATTAATTTTAAAATTTTATATCTTTTAAGCTACTTCTGTGATGTAACTTCACAGAAGATAAGCATTTTTCAAAATATGTATATTATCAATAATCTGTATCTATGTCAAAAATAATCCATGAGTAAATGACAAAGAAGACATTTTACAAAGTAACCAAAAAATAAAATTCTGAGGAAAAAACTTTCTGAAAATAAGTAGAATCTATGGGATTCACCCCCAAATTTGCTAAAAAATAACAATAAACAGGGCTGGCCCCGTGGCGCACTCAGGAGAGTGCGGTGCTGGGGAGCTCTGCAACGCTCCCACCACGGGTTCGGAACCTATATAGGACTGGCTGGTGCGCTCACTGGCTGAGCGCGGTGCAGGCGACACCAGGCCAAGGGTTGTGATCCCCTTACCGGTCACTAAAAAGACAAAAAAATAAAAAAATAAAAAAATAACAATAAACATTTTAAATATATAGGCAAAAAAAGTCATGTATGAGAAAAAGTGCACATTAATTCTTCTGAAATTAATTTATGGGCTTAATGAAATCCCAATTAAATTCCTAATGGAATTTGTTTGGAACTTAATTATTGGATTCTTAAATTCACCTGAGGGAAAAGCAATGATAATACAAACAAAACAGATTAATGGGGAAAAAAAAAAAAAACAGCTGAGAGCTTTTTGAAAAGAGTTATTAGGTAATAATTTTCCTACGAAAAGATAATGAATCAAGACATACAACCATCAAAATTGCATGATAAAAGCAAAAGAAGAAAGATCATCAGAGGTGAAGAGATGCAAAAGAGGACTGGTTCATACCCAACCAGTATGGAAAGCCTCACAAAACAATT
>NW_007728160.1:3214-4041 GCF_000696425.1 Galeopterus variegatus | reverse complement strand
AGTTGTGGTTTTGTTGTTTTCTTTTAAAAATTTGCTGCATGGTGTCCCATTGTAGGAAACACCACAAGGTATCTCTTCATTCTCCTGTTAGTGGACATTAGAATTATTCCCATCAGGGGCCTATTATAAATAATTCTGCTATGAATATTCTTGTACATGTCTTTTGCTGAGTGCTGTGGTCTAAAGGTTTGTCCCCTCCAAAGCTCACGTGGGAGCTTGATTGCCAATATGGCAATGTTGAAAGGTGGGGCCTTTAAGCAGTGGCTGGATCCTGAGGACTATGCTCTCACGAATGGATTAATCCATTCATTGAGTAATGGGGTAATGGATTAACGGGCTGCTGTGGGTGTAGACTGGTGACTTTACAAGGAGAGCAATTGAGCACATGAACAAGCACTTTCTCCCAGCCCTCATCGTACGATTGCCTGTGTCGCCACTGGACTCTGTAGAGTTCCCATCAAGAAGAACGCCCTTGCCAGATGAGTTTCCTGGACGTTAGACGTCCCAGCCTCCAAAATTGTAAGCAATAAATTCCTTTCCTTATAACTTACCTGGTTTCAGGTATTTTGTTATAAGAAACAAAATGGAATAACACACTGGGCATATATATTCATTTACCCTAGATATAAACCTTGGAATGGATTCTCTTGGTCATAGCTTAGGCATATGTTTAGGTTCAGTAGATACTGCCAAAGAGTTTTTCGAAGTTGTTACACCAAGGATTGGTGCTGAAGCCTTCCAAAATGAAGCCTGGTGCTCTTTCTACTCATGAGAAGTGAAGATGAATGCTTCTTCCTTCCCTTCCTTCCTTCCATTTCTCCCTCTCT
>NW_007728160.1:0-1952 GCF_000696425.1 Galeopterus variegatus | reverse complement strand
TAGATTCTTAAACATAGAGGACTGAGGCATGTTGCAAGGTTACTTGGTTCCCAATAATTGTTGGACAAAAGTGTCCCTTTTCCAACAGAGAGAAGACCCAAGTCTTTCCTTGGAATAACAATCCTCTCATCTACAATTCAATACTCATGTATTGAACTCTATCTTCAGCATCTGTCATGTGACAGGTAGTGGGATTTCAGGGATGAGCAAGATAGAAGTGAACGTGCCATGGTCCTTCTACGGTCTAGTCATAATCAATCAAATAATCACTCAACTGTTTGTGTAGTAACTGTGTTTCATGTTGGGAAGGAACATAGAGAGGAGGAAGGAGGAAATGACAGTAAGACCTGCAGAATGAGGGAGTGACATGGGAGGTACAGTAGTGACTGATCAAATAGCCTAGCATGAGGCTGCTTTGGGATGGGAGAGACAGGAGCAGAATTACAATAGGGAACCAGAAATTACTAATCTTCCTTGTAGCTCCCATTAGAACACAAAGGCATGCGAAGGTTTTCACTGTTTTCATTTGAGGGAGCAGAAAAAAGAGAAACAGGGTCTATTAGTTGGGGGGCAGTTGAGATGTGTCATGCATTGTTCTAAAACTAAAGATATTTTCTCATTTAATCTTCACACGTTTCTTTTGAGGTATGCCATGTTGTATCCCTACTGTACAGAAGTGAAAACCGAGGCACAGACAGTTAAGGAAACTTCACAAGGTTACCCCCTAGTGAGTGTAGAAACGAGTAGAAAAAGGATCCCTGTGCTTTGTGGCAGTAGCCATCATTATTTTGGGGCCTTACCTCCAGCAGCAAATCTGCTATTAGTCCAGGGAGATCCCACCTAGACTTAGTGACACCAAGAGGCTTCCCAGAAGACACTTTTTTCCTGAGACCACAGTCATCAGCTCTGACCTTGCCCAGCCAACATTCTGAGAAATGTCCACCCAAGAAACCTGGAGAAGCCCAGAAATGACAAGAGGAAGTGTGTACTGTAAATGTCAAAGGAAGCCAGCAGAACACAACCCTGTACATTCAGCATAATGTCACCCTGCAAGGACATCGGTGTAACAAATATAACATTACAACACAAAATTCAAGTTAAAAAATATTTCAGAATTTGTTCTTTGTTTGAAACAAAAGGAATCTGACTCCTGGGCCATGAGTGGATAGATTATTTCTCTCCCTAAAGTCACCGAAGAGCTCAGAGCGACAGAATCAGTACAGAAAATGCTCCGAGTAGCTCCCTGCAGACTCATTCTTCCCAGCTCCCCGTGCAACTCACTGGGCCTCTCTCCTTCAGGAGTTCCAGCCCTAAAATTCACCCTCAGAAAACGCCAAAGGCTTATTCATTCACTCCTGGGACAAGTGAAATGCAGTTCTTCACTTGCTGGGTGGCAGAAGTAAAATAATACACTGCTTGGTTTTTCCTGATGAGCTGAGGGGAGAATCAACTTATCCTGTGTGTGTGTGTGTGTGTTTGTGACAGAGTGAGCGAGAACAAAAAACTAACCAGAAGAAAACACTCCACATATGAATGCTGCTCACTGCTGCATATGGGGAGGAGGTGGGATGTTTATTGCCTTCTTTACACTTTTCTCTATTTTCTAAATTTTCTGAAACTGACTTGTGTTACTGCCATAACCAGAAAGAGAACAATAGGAGTAGTTTCTCTCTCTCTTTTTCTTTCTCACTCTTTCTTGCTTNCCCGAAGCATCCCTCATGCCCTTCCTAGTTAAAATCTTCCTCATAAGAAGCAACCATTATTCTGACTTCTAGTTCCATAGATTGGTTTGGCCTGTTTTTGCACTTGAAGAAAATGGAATTTTATAGAATATACCTTTTCTGTACCTGTCTGCTTTCGCTCAACAAAATGCCATGTGGTGGCAGTCACCAGTTGTGGTTTTGTTGTTTTCTTTTAAAAATTTGCTGCATGGTGTCCCATTGTAGGAAACA
>NW_007728159.1:329374-329700 GCF_000696425.1 Galeopterus variegatus | reverse complement strand
TCTGTCCCAAGTCCCCACCCCTGCCCTCTAACCAGGAAGGCACCACTCAGATCCCACTGGACAGAGTCCTGTGCCTGACACTGGGCGCTCAGCACTGCTTTAAGGCTGCCTACTGCTGCCTGCTCCCCTGCCTCAGTCCACACCAGCTCTGGGCTGGGGGGAGCAGAGGCTTGGCTGTCCCCTCCTCCTGCCCTAGTGTAGGAAGCTAATGGCTGAGGACCCCCCAAAACCTGCTGCTGCTCGGTCCCCTGTGTCCCTCTGCCCAAACCCCTCAGAAATCTCTCTCCTCCCTGAAAGCCTGACCTCCTGACAACAGAAATGTCACC
>NW_007728159.1:316817-325614 GCF_000696425.1 Galeopterus variegatus | reverse complement strand
TGTGGCCTCCAGCCGGACGGAGGAGCTCTGGGGCCCTTCCCGGGCACCCGGGAGCCACCTTCGCGCAACTTCTCGATTGTCACGGACCCCGGATGCCTGCAAGCGAAGGAACCTCAGGAAACGTGTAGATGGACTCGTCCCCCTTCTGTACATCCTGCTCCTCCCTAGGTGCTCTCTCACCGCCTTTATTCATTCATGGTTAAGACGCTGCGCTGGGAGGAAGCGGCACCTAGACTGAGCTGGGAAGGCAGGGTGGGACTGGCCTGGGACGACAGGAAAGGTCAGAGGGAGCAAGTGTCCCAGGAAGAGGGAATGGCTTGCGTCAAAGCCCTGAGATTAGAGGGAGCGTGACAATGGCAGGTAACAATGACACTTAGCAAGCTCTGTGCTAGGCATGTTCTGAGCCTGTGTCCTGTAATCATTCTGTAATGCTACACCTTTACAGGGAACCTCTTCTTTTCAACAGGTGAGGAAACTGAGGCACAGAGAGGTTAAGGGACTTCCCCCAGGTTGAAGAACAGTGGAGCTCTGCTGGGGCAGGTGGACAAGTGCAGATTAGCTGTTCAGTGGAGCCTGGAGAGCCCGGGGGCCAAATGGCTGAGGCTGGCAGGTTTGGCAAGGGATAAGCTCCAAGGGGCCTTGCAGGGGGCTAGATGCGGGCCTTGGGCACACAGTGATTATGGTGCCCCCCATGTGGATTCAAGATTAAGCATCTAAATAAGTGTATGATGCCCACCAACATCACATTTTAGAGTCATCACTCCAAAAAATGTTTTCAGGGCCGGCCTGGTGGCGCACTGGAGAGTGCGCCGCTTGAGAGCGTGGCGGCGCTCCCACCGAGGGTTCGGATCCCATGTGGAGACCGGTTCCCGCTCACTGGTTGAGCACGGTGCAGGCGCGACACCGAGGGTTGCGATCCCGTTACCGGTCAGTAAAAAAGACAAAAAGGAAAAAAATAATGTTTTCAGTATCAAATAAATTCTTAATGTAAATAATCATTTACTGGTGCCTTGAGCAAATGCCTCGTCTTTTACCCAACAAGTAAATTTCCACACTGTTTATAAGCCCCATAGGGATATCGAACTTCATCCTTAGGATAATGCAGATTAGCCACTGAAAGTGCCCAAGGCAAGACCAAGGCCTGGATGCAGAGGGGAACTAGGATGGGAGGGAGGGAGCCTGGAGTCAGGACCCTGCAGCTGGAGGCAGGTACAGTAATGGGGGGAGCGGGAGACTGCGACAATGAGCCTCTGATGGTGACGAGGTGGAGGGCAGAGGAAAAAGCTGCTTAGGAGGCTGAATCCACAGGGCTTAGTCACTGAGGCAGAGGGCAGGGTCAAGGAGATGTTCTGGTGTCATGTTGGTCGGGGTCCCTGAATCTCCTGCCCCCTCCCCTTCAGTGTCTTCTCTGTGCCCCTGGGCATCCCTCTGCACTCCCCTTTGAGTGCAACCACCTCATTTGGGGGCTCAGCTCTAGCCTGGAATTCTCATGTTTTGTGCAGTGCTGGGCTCCCAGCCACACTTCAAGCTGCCCAACACTGAACTGATTCTCACAGCAGAAACCATTGATCTCAGTTTAGGATGAGTGGAGACGGCTGTGTTCTCTAGACGAGGGCTTCACCTTCCCATAAACCTAACAGCAGGTTTTGGCCAGTCTAAAGGGCCTCAGCCCACAATTCAAACTGGCAACAACCACCGTGGGCTGCTCTGTGCTGTGTCTTGAGCCAGACATGAAACAGACAAGGCCCCCACCCGTGAGTGGCCCCCACTCTAGCAGGGTGAGTCATTTCCAAAGGCAGAATGAAAGCTGTGCTCCCAGAGCAGCAGCAAAGCGCCTGGAGGGCAGAGAAGGTGGTGGTAAGTGGGGCTGGTGATGTGAGTGGAGCCCAGAACAGCAGCACTGGGAGGGACCTGAGGCGGGGAAGGTGTGTTGGAGAAGGTAATGTCAATAACAGAACCTTCCTCAGTCACCTGGCAGCTCTGCAACCTTGGGCAAGTTATTTAACCTAAGGCTTAGTTTCTCATCCACAGAAGGGGGCCCACAATCATAGGACTGTGATGGGCATTAAATGAGAATGTATTTAGAGCACTTAGCACAATCACTGGCATATAGTAAGCATTCAGTAAACATTAGCTATTGTTATTATTATGAAAATATTATTATTACACTATTCAAAGCACTAAAATTTTTTTTCCTGGTTACAAAGGTAACTTGTTTATTGTAGGAACTTTTGAAAATATAGGAAAGCAAAAAAACCACCACCAAAAAAAGTTTTAAACTCTTCCAAATGCAGGTCCCAGAGATCACCACTGGTAATATTTAGTCTATCTTTTTCTTACACACGTCCGTATGTTTTTAATGGAAAAAACAGAATCACACTCGCGTTTTTCATTTCATAATATATTGCAATATTTCACCATATCATTAATTATTTTACGCATTTTTTTACTGGCTTCATAGTACTTTTTCTTCACATAGCTATCATAATTTATTTAATCAAGCCTATGTTTTGGATAATGTTTATATTTTTTATATTATGTGCATATACAATGCTGTTATGAACAATCTTGTAGAATAACCTGTGCCTATCCATGGTGATTTATTCAGGATAAATTTCTAGAGATGAAATATTTGGATCAAAGGGCATACATACTTTTTAAGGTTTTTGATACATATTATCTGTTGCCCAACAGTGTGAGGATGCTCATTTTCTGTCACCTTTGCCAAAACGAGGTACTACTATTAAATACATAAATAAATAAGTAAATATCTGCTGATCTGCTGGGCGAAAACATCTCCGTGCTGTTGTAGTTTGCATGTCGGGGGATTACAAACTACTCTCTTCTTTGTGAAACACTCTCCTCCTTCGACTTCAAGGACATTTGCTCTCTCACTTCTCCTGCCTCCCCGACTACTCCTCCCTTCCCACTTCTTAAACTCTGATGTTCCCCTGGATCTGTCCAAAGTCCCATTCTCCCTCTTACACTTTGACCTGGTGATCAGCTCATCCATCTGAGACTTCAGTGCCATCATACAGTCATGCCCAATTGCAAATACATTCACAGCACAGACCTTCCTCCTGGATGCCAGAACTTTTATATCCAATGACTGAGTAGACATGACCAAAGCCAGGCACTTGGGAGCCAATGTAGGAAGATACAACAGGAATGGAGATAATCCAGTGTTATCACTGGCACACTTAACCTTGGCATCTGGTCCTTTGATCTGAGGACCTGATGGATCCTATCACAGATCCTGTGCTGAGTTCCTATGTCATGACCGTGTCAGTCCCAGGGCCTGCCATGGGGTAGGGGCACTGTAATGCCTCATTAGATGACTGCCAAGGGGCCTGGAGAGTGCCTCACTTGCCTTCCCAGCTGGCTGCATGCAGGATGCTGGGAAAATCCAGTTCATCGTGTTCCCAGGGTGTGCTTACGCGTCATAAAGAAACAAATAAACATAATGAGACAGTCCTGTTTTCATGGGAAGTTTCCAGCCAATGGGTCAGGTCACCTCCTGACTAATGCACTAAATGCTCCAATTAAAAGTCAGAGAATTGCCAGATGACTTAATGAAAAAAAAGCAAGAATAAACGATATACTGTTTACAAGAAATACTACAAATATAAAAACGCAGATAGGTTGAAAGTAAGTGGGTAGAAAAAGGTATATCACGCAAATAAAAGATAAAGAAGGCTGGAGTGGCTATATTAACATCAGGTAAAAGAGACTTCAACATAAAAAAAACATTAACAGAGAAAATGATAGAAGTGTCACTTCATCGGAATCCATCCCCCTGAAACAGAACATTGTGTTGCTCATCATGACATACCCAGAATACACGAAATATTGGTGTGTGCGGTTCAAAAGTGGTTATATATGGTCAAAAGTTCTCACGTCTATTTTAGGAGCCAGTGGAAATAGGTATCTTTGAAGTGTTCCACCTGAAATTAAATTCATTTTGTGACCCAAATGAGAGATACCAAGGATGAATGGACTGGGGGTAGGGGTGGGAGTCGGGGGAACCTCTCAAAGTTGAATATGTGTTGCCAAATGTGAATCAAACCAATTTTGGTAAATTCTTTGTGACTGACGCAGAATCCCAACAAGTTTGTATAAACACACAGAGCAAGGGGCCACCCCTCTGACAAGCACACAGACAAGTTCTTTCAGGCTTTCTTTCTCCCCTAGATGGTTAACATGGAGCAGAAGGCACACTTAAGTATGCGACCAGACAGCCCTCCCCTCCATGCAGCCCAGAGCTTGCACCTCACCTTATGGGCATCCATGAAGCTCATGCCTAGGTCAAGGTCCCAGTGCACAGGCTGGTTCTCAGCCAGCTACAGCTTCACCTTGCACGACCAGCCTACTGAGGACTGCAAAGCATCCACAAACTGGCCTCAAACAGCAGGGTCTCCTCCAACTTGTGCTGCCTAAGAAAAGCACGTAAACTCCACTGTTTTTAGAGATCCATTTTTATGAATGGCCCAGCTGAAGGGGCCCTCTATATAGAGAGGGACCTCTATATTGGAATAGTTAGCAATATAGTTGAAAGTGACCGAGAGGACACCAAAAACATAGAAAACAAAAGAAAAAAACAGATTGGGCTTTTAGATTTCATCAAAATTAAAAACTTTTGTGTATAAAAGGACACTATCAACATAGAAACAAGGCAACCCACACAGAATGGGAGAAAATATTTGCAAGTCATATATCTGATTAGTGATTAATATCCAGAATATATTTTTTAAAAACTCCTACAACTCGACAACAATAAAACAAATAACGCAATTTATACACAGGCAAAAGACAAACATTTCTCTAAAGAAGATGTACAGATGGGCAATAACATGAAAAGATTTTCAACATCACTCACTAATCATTAGGGAAATGCAAATCAAAAACACAATACCTCTTTGCAATCATTAGGATGGCTATTAAATATTGATAAAACAGACAGACAAAAAAAACCCCAGAAAACAACAAGTGTGAGAATGTGTAGAAATTGAAACCCCTGTGCACTGCTGGTGGGAATGTAAAACGGTGCAACCACTGTGGAAAACAGTGTGGATATTCCTCAAAAAATTAAATATAGAATTACCTTATGATCCAGCAGTTTCACTACTGGGTATGAACATAAAGGACGGAAAGCAGGTATTGGAACAGAACACCTGTGTGTACACCAGTGCTCATAGTAGCATTATTCACAATAGCCAAAATGTGGAAACAACCCAAATGTCCATCAACAGATGAATGGATAAACAAATGTGGTATATTTATACAATGGAATATCTTCAGGCTTAAAAAAGAATGTTCTGATCCATGCTACAATGTGATGAACCTTGAAGACATTACATGAAGAAGCCAGACAAAAAAGGACAAATATTGTATAATTCCACTCATATGAGGTACTTGGAGTGGTCAAATTCAAAGAGACAGAAATGGGCCAGCCAGGTGGCGCACTGCTACAGTGCACCGCTTGGGAAGCGCGGCAGCGCTCCTGCCGAGGGTTCGGATCCCACATACAGACCGGCTGCTCACTGGCTGAGCGAGGTGCGGGAGCAACACCGAGGGTTGCGATCCCGTTGCCGGTCCCAGTCCGGTACGGGCACGACACTGAGGGTTGCGATCCGTTGCCGGTCACGAAAAAAGACAAAAAAAGGAAAAAAAAAAAAAAAGAGAGAGACAGAAAGTAGAATGGTGGTTGCCAGGGGCTGAGGAAAGGAGAGAGGCGGAGTCACTGTGTAATAGGTACAGTTTCAGCTTGGGAAGATGAAAAAGTTCTGGAGATGGCTGAAGATAGTTGCACCACAACGTGAATGTACTTCCCACTCCTGAACTGTACATCTAAAAATGACTTAAACGGTAATTTTATCTGATATATATTTTACCACAATAAAAACAGTAACCAAGAGTAATGCCTAGACATTTGTACTCAAATCATTCTCTGGAACAGATTAAGCAGAGTGCAGGGACAGGTATAGAGGCCTCTGACATCTTGTAGTCCAGTGACTATGCACATGGACACACCCTAGTGACCCAAAGTCTGCATTAATTCCTTTACACCACTCCTGCAGTAGAGGGTGAGCCATGACTGGGGAAAGGTAATGGTTAAGTCAAGAGACAGACAGAGTTCACATCAAAGCTCTGCATCAGCCGTGTGGCTCATAAGCTCTGCAACCTCTGACTCCTCATGTATGATCGTAACTGTATGGGATCGTAATTGTACCTACCCAGAGAGCAGAGGTAACAGCACTACAGCTGCCCCTCATTCACCTCAGGGCCCAGGCGTGGCACCCATGCCCACTACAGGGCCAGGCCCTGAGCACATCCTGCACAAATGCTCACTCAATGAATGAGTAGAATTCTCCCAAGGAAGAGGCCCTCCTGAGGCAGGTGTGAGCACCACAGCCTGCAGGTAACTCCAGCTCCACCACTCACTAGCCGTGGGACTCTGAGCCTCATTTCCTCTCCTGTGAAACAGGCATAAAACATACTTGCCTCACGTGGTTGCTGGGCAACTTGCTATTAATAATGAGAACAGCAACAACAACAATATAGCCACCACTTCTTGAGAATGTCGTCTGTGTTAAGTGCTTTGCATGAGTCCTCCCGACAGTCTCAGGAGGGCGGCAGTCTCTCTCCACATTTTCCAAGTAACTTAGTAAAAATGAGCCTTGCTCAGGAAATGGCAGCTGCAGCCTTCCTTTGTGAAGAGGAGTGTGGGTTGGATGGGGCCACAGGTGTGTGCAGAGTCACAGGCTGGACTTCAGAATCCATGTCCCTCCACCACCACCATCTGCCGCCCCCCACCATCGATCCCTTCCCCAGGTGTTGAGGGTAACCCGAGTCCAGGGCTGGGGTCAGAGCGGCTGGGAGGTTGGAGTCCTGGGCTCTGGCCCCACTTCTGTCCACCCCTAACTGGCTCTGCTACTTGGGCCAGTCACTGTCCCTCCCTGGCCCTCAGTTTACCTCATGGTAAAGTGAGAAATAGGGAGTCAGACCACTTGATCACCAAGATCTCTCACCACAAAGAAAGGCTAAGGAAAGCTCAGGAAAACATGGGCCTGTCTGAATTCCCGACCTCTCTCTGCCCCCTGGTGGACACCATCAGCCTAGCACCCACGGGAAGATGACAGCCAGACCCTTGAAGGACTCCCAGGGACTTGGAGTGCTTGTGACCTCTGCCAAGGCTCCCACCACTCTGAGCCCCAGTCCCCATCTGTTAAACGGGGATGATAATATTACCTACTTCTTCTTCTGGGCTTTTGTTAGTATGCAAAGAGATAAGACATGCAAAATCCTTGGATAGGGTGGGTACAGCCTACCCGGTCAACAGAAGGCAGGTCCTACAATTGGGATGGCAAGTCCTGTTAGCAGTTCAGAATGTAATGACTACAAGCTTAGAAGACAGGTTTGTCATTGGAAACCAGAGTTGTTTACTGAAGCTGTAAATGGACTCATGGTCCCTGAGATAATTAACCCACCTCTGCATAAATAAATTCACCAGCCCTATGTATTTTATTAATTTTTCTTTCAAAAAACCAAGTTTAAAATATTTTTCCTTCTTTTGTTCATTCTCTTTCCTTGGATTCTGACTTTATCTTTTTTATTTCCTTCCTTCCTCCTTTAGGGATTTGTTGTATTGCTCTTTTTTCACCATCTTGAATGCTTTGAGGAATAATTTACATGCCATAAAATTCACTTGGTTTAAGTGTACAATTTAACTATTTTTACTATAGTTATGCAGTTGTGCAACCATCACCAAAATATAATTTTAGAATATTTTAATCACCCCCCCCAAAAAATGTCATGCCCATTTGCAGTTTATCCCCATTCCCATCCCCAGCCCTAGGCAACCACTAATCTATTTTATCTATATAGATATTTGCCTTTTCTGGACATTTCACAAAAATTGAATCCTGTAGTATTTGGTATTTTGTGTCTGGCTTCTTTGGCTTCACATGTTTTTGAGGTTCATCTTTTTGTTGTCAAATAGCATTGCATTATATGGATGCATATACCACATTTGTTTATCCGTTCACCATTTGATGGATATTTGTGTTGTTTCCCCTATTTGGCTATTTTAAATAGTTGTTGCTATGAACACTCACTTATAAGTCTGTGTGGATGTATGTTTTCGTTTCTCTTGGGGGCTTGTTTATTTTTATGTATTTCCCAATAAACATATTTAAAGATATAAATTTGCCTCTGAGTGCTGCTTTAGCTGTGTCCCACAAACTTTGATGTGGTTTTTCTGTTTTTATTCAAAGTTAAACATTTCTCCAATTTCTTTATGACTTCCTTTTTCTACCACAAGTTATCTACCAATATGATAGTTTTCAAACAAATGAGCCATCATTTTGTTATTATAATTTATAATTTTTCTGAATCATGTTTGGGAACATTAATTCCTTAGAATTTGTTGAGATCTCCTTTATGACCTTAAAATATATGCTCTATTTTTATAAATGCTTGATATGTGTACCTTAGGAACTGCTTGAAAGAAATCTAGAAGATTCTAATGTAAACAGGATGTAAAACCTTGTTCTTCCACATATTCCCACATATTCCTAATGTGGCCAAGATCCTCTGAAAAGTTTCAACCTGCAGAGAAGGGCACAGGACCATTGTCCATGATTGTGCCCTCCCTGGCTTCTCAGTCCCTTAT
Organism: Galeopterus variegatus; assembly: GCF_000696425.1. Taxonomy (NCBI): domain Eukaryota; kingdom Metazoa; phylum Chordata; class Mammalia; order Dermoptera; family Cynocephalidae; genus Galeopterus; species Galeopterus variegatus. The sequence continues at coordinate 316,943 of NW_007728159.1, read as the reverse complement.
CTCCCCATCACCCATGACCTCCTGTTCTACTTCACTGTACCCCCTGATGTCCCTGACAACTCTCTGCATCTTGTCAAAGCCCAGGACTACTGTAGGCCCACAAATACATGCCTTTCCAGCTTGCTT
>NW_007728159.1:315632-316237 GCF_000696425.1 Galeopterus variegatus | reverse complement strand
GGTCTGTATGTGGGATCCGAACCCTCGGCGGGAGCGCCACCGCGCTCCCAAGCGGCGCACCACAGCAGTGCGCCACCGGGCCGGCCCCCCAGTAAGCATTTTTTTAAGAACTAGTGGGCATGTAAGTGACACTATAAATTCACAATCACCAACTTCGATGCTGCTGTACAATTCTTCTGTGTTCTGTTGTTTAGATATCTTGTCCTCCTCAGATGTCTATCTTCCCTTCTACGCCTCTCACTCTCAGCAGATGACCTACTGTTATACCTGGCAGGGAAAGTAAAAGGCATCACACAGCTGCTTAATCCTCCCTTCCTTCTCCCGTCAAAGGATGCATTCCTTCTGGGTTCAGAATTCCATCCCTCTAGGCTTCTCAGGAACATTGCACTATTCATTGGCCAGAGGTGAGACTATGTGGAGGGAGAATGAAGATAGTTGCAGAGGTGCTTGTTTTAAAATGCAAATCTGATTATGTTCCTCCCCAACAAGTAACCCTTCTATACTTTTCCATTGCTCTCAAGATTTTTTTTCAGTGCTTGCATGATTTTTTTTTTTTTTTTTTTTTGTCTTTTGTCTTTTTCCGTGTCCGGCAACGGATCACAACC
>NW_007728159.1:312152-313921 GCF_000696425.1 Galeopterus variegatus | reverse complement strand
CTGGCTCGGCTCCTCACTGAGCCCTGCCACTTGCTTGACCCGGCGCAGGGCCTTCCAGGGCCTGCGGGCCGGCCTCCCATCCCACCCCCTCCACGGTTCTATGGTGGGGCTGGTGATGTGGGGAGCCCCTGGTCAGCGTCGGGAGACAGGGAAAAGCAGGCCGGGCCAATTGTTACTCCACCGCACCCAGACCTCTGCCTCCAGTAAACCTCAGTGGCCACCAGTTCGGAAAAACGCCTAGCCGATTTTTGGTTAGGAAAAGTGTGGTTGGAACGCTCCAGGGCTTACTTGAGCCTGCCAGAGAGCTGGATTTGGGCAGGCGCAGGACTCAATCTGCGCCGGGGGGACTCAAAGAGGAACTGTGTGCTGCGGGCTCCTCCTCCAAGGAGCTCACGCTGAGAAACCTCCACTCAGAGCTACAAAGCCACCCAGAGCAACGGGTAGACTGCGTCCAGGAGAAACCTGAAAGTATTCCTGGGCAGGGCCGAGCTGAGCAGGCGCTTGAGGACACGGCTGATAGACGGGGTTGCAGTAGACACACCCCAGCTCAGAGAGGGGAGGTGTCTGGTTACGGAGGCGGAGACTCAGCAGGAAAAAAAACACACCTTGTGGGCCACCCCAGTAAGATCCAGCAGCCCCACCTAGTGTGCAGACTCGGCAGATAACACACAACCTGTGGGGCCACCACAGCAGGATCCAGCAGCCAGCGTCAGAGCACACAGAACAGAGAGAAAATCTACACGGGAAGTAGAAGCTGAAAAGAGGCCACACAACCTGCGGTACCGTCCTGTGATCCAGCAGCCCAGCAGAGTCCAGACTGACCAGAGAGGAGCCTCCCCAGAGAGGCCCAAGACTCAAGGCAACCACACACACAAGTCATTAGAGGCCAACTGAGCCAACAGGGTCAAACCTGGGCACTGTGAAACCCCCTGCCAAAATGAATAAACATAAAAAAAACCCTGGGCACTGTGAAACCCCCTGCCAAAATGAATAAACATAAAAAAAACCCTGGGCACTGTGAAACCCCCTGCCAAAATGAATAAACATAAAAAAAACCCTGGGCACTGTGAAACCCCCTGCCAAAATGAATAAACATAAAAAAAACCCTGGGCACTGTGAAACCCCCTGCCAAAATGAATAAACATAAAAAAAACCCTGGGCACTGTGAAACCCCCTGCCAAAATGAATAAACATAAAAAAAACCCTGGGCACTGTGAAACCCCCTGCCAAAATGAATAAACATAAAAAAAACCCTGGGCACTGTGAAACCCCCTGCCAAAATGAATAAACATCAAAAAAAAGATACCAGAAATACAAAAAACCTAGAAAGTACACCACCAAAGGTTAATAAATCTCAAACTCCAGATCCTATAGAACAAGAAGCCCTTGAAATGAATGACAAGGAATTTCGAGTGATAATTCTAAAGAAATTGAATGAGATAAAAGAAAACTCAGCTAGACAGCATGATGAAATGAAGAAAAGTATACAGGACCTGAAAGAGGAAATGTACAAGGAAATCAACGTCCTAAAAAAAAATGTAGTGGAACTTGCTGAACTGAAGAAGTTATTCAGCGAAATAAAAAACACAATGGAGAGTTTAACCAGCAGGCTAACGGAAGTTGAAGAGAGAACCTCTGAACTTGAAGACGGGCTGTTTGATTGAAGATGGGCTGTTTGAAATAACACAAGCAGACAAGAAAAAACAAGTATCAAAGACATTGAAGAAAATCTGAGAGAGATATTTGACAACCTTAAGCGCTCAAATATC
>NW_007728159.1:309042-310502 GCF_000696425.1 Galeopterus variegatus | reverse complement strand
GGAGGGAGGGAGGTTTCAGTGATGGGTCATAATAATCAACCACATTGTATATTGACAAAATGAAAAAATAAATAAATAAATATAGAAACATGTTCAATCTCAACATGATAAGAGAAATAAAAATTTACTTATTTATTTAATTCATTTTTTATTTTCATTTTTATTTTTTTTTAAAGATGACCAGTAAGGGGATCTTAACCCTTGACTTAGTGTTGTCAGCACCACATTCTCCCAAGTGAGCCACGGGCCAGCCGTAGAGAAATACAAATTTAAATGACACTGAGCTAAAATTTCTCACCTATCAAAAAAGCAAAAAGCAAAAAGTCTGACAACACAGACTGATAATGAAGCTATAGAAAAATAGGCACTTTTATAAATTTTTAAAGAGAGTGCAAAAATGGCACAAACTTCATGCAATTTGGCAATATCTATAAATATTTCAAATGCATTTACACTTTCACCCAACAATCCTTCTTAGAACTTACTGCATAGACATATCTCTGCACTAAGAAATGACATATGTACAAGGTGATATTCAAAATATTTAACAAGTGGATATATCAAAAATGTATATGTATGTATATATATATGTTGATAATTTTAAAATATTCCCTTTTATTCTAATTTATCTAAACTATACATTATATGATTATTTAACAAGTGATACAAATTGTAGGTGCCAGTATATCAAATTCTTCTGATTTCTTTTTTTTTTTTTTAAAGATGACCGGTAAGGGGAACTTAATCCTTGACTTGGTGTCAGCACCACGCTCTCCCAAGTGAGCGAACCGGCCATCCCTATATAGGGATCTGAACCCATGGCCATGGTGTTATCAGCACCACACTCTCCCAAGTGAGCCACAGGCCGACCCAAATCCTTCTGATTTCTAAATCATGTCGGTTTTTAGAAATTGTTGGTATGGGCCGGCCCGTGGCTCACTCGGGAGAGTGTGGTGCTAATAACACCAAGGCCACAGGTTCGGATCCCATATGGGGATGGCTGGTTAGGCTCACTGGGTGAGCGTGGTGCTGACAACACCAAGTCAAGGTGTTAAGATCCCCTTACCGGTCATCTTTTAAAAAAATAAATAAATAAAAAAGAAATTGTTGGCATATTATTTGTATAAGGCAATTGTCACTAGCTAAATGAAGCCCTGTCTGAGCCATGATTTGACATTAAACTCTTCCAGTGCCCTCTCCATTAAATTCATTGTCATTAGGTAACTTGCACTCTCAATAAATAGAGAATTTTTTCTTAAAAGCAGTGATATAGTTCATGGTGCTGAAACTTTTCTTAGCTTCTGCTCAACTAACAGCAATTACATTAAAAGTTCTTCTAGTGCTGGCCCATGGCTCACTTGAGAGAGCATGGTGCTGACAACACCAAGTCAAGGGTTGAGATTCCCCTTACCGGTCATCCTCTTTTTTTTTTTTTTTTTAAAGATGACCGGTAAGGGGAA
>NW_007728159.1:296493-308956 GCF_000696425.1 Galeopterus variegatus | reverse complement strand
TTCCAGTGCCCTCTCCATTAAATTCATTGTCATTAGGTAACTTGCACTCTCAATAAATAGAGAATTTTTTCTTAAAAGCAGTGATATAGTTCATGGTGCTGAAACTTTTCTTAGCTTCTGCTCAACTAACAGCAATTACATTAAAAGTTCTTCTAGTGCTGGCCCATGGCTCACTTGAGAGAGCATGGTGCTGACAACACCAAGTCAAGGGTTGAGATTCCCCTTACCGGTCATCCTCTTTTTTTTTTTTTTTTTTAAAGATGACCGGTAAGGGGAATCTTAACCCTTGACTTGGTGTTGTCAGCACCACGCTCAGCCAGTGAGCGAACTGGCCATCCCTATACAGGAATCCGAACCCATGGCCTTGGTGTTATCAGCACCACACTCTCCCGAGTGAGCCACAGGCTGGCCCAACTGGTCGTCTTTTAAAAAAAAAAAAAAGTTCCTCTAACCATTATAATATTATGTGGGATTTTTTTTTTTTTTTGTATTCCAGAATCATTTATTGGAATACATATCTTACATTTTTATACCAAATCATTAAAATTGTATGGAAAAATTATATATACAGTGAATAAAATTGAGTGTTGCTCTAGAAATTTTACTACTAATATTTTCTTGTTTAGTAGAGGAGTGACATTTTTGGACAGACAATATCTCTATTATTGACCAAGTCATAAAAATAATTAATTTGAATGTCATATTTAATTAGTTGGCTTAGTTTTATTGATCTTTTTTCAACTTCAACCTACAGACCTTTGCAAACACCATTTGGCCAAGTTTCAGGAGTCCATAATAACTGGGAAGAATTTAGAAGTTCTTCATATGTTTTACTTTTGTCATCAAACAGCCACATTTTAAATATAATTTATTAGACAGTCCAATATTTTTCTTTGCATTTAATACTGCTCGGGTATTCTTTGCTTCCCCCCACTTCCCGCCCCCCACCACTCCTCCAGATCCATTATTTACTCTTCCCTACCTTGCTCTGTGTTCCTGGAAGCCAACCTCTATAGACTGTAGAAGCTGGACTTCCTCTCTGGTTTGCGATTGAGCTTGACCGGTGGGAGGCACTGGCAGAAGACAAGAGCATGGGAGGGAGAAGACAGAACATTTATCCCCACAGATCCCTTCCTGTCTGGCAGTCGCTACCGTTTCTCTACTTAAGGCCACAACTCCATCCAGGTGTTATCTCTTATGTAGGGTTCTGCTAACCTCTTTTCCCCTTGATCCTTCAGCCTTAGGAGTAATAACACTTTTTTGCTTTTGCTAGTCCTAAGGATAATTACTTTGCCATCCCTTGTTGATTTCCCTGACTTCAAATATGGAAGACTATTTTGTGCCTATTTTTGGACTTTATATGAATGGAATCAGACAATATATATTGCTTTGGGTCTGGCTTCTTTCACCCAATAGTAGGTTTGTGAGATTCATACATGCTACTGCATAAAACACTAGTTTATTCATTTTCATTGCTGCATAGTATTTCAATTATTTATACACTCTACTATTGATAAATATTTGAGGGTTCCCCCTCACCAAAGTGCATATATATCTCTTGGCTATATACCTGATGAAGAAATTTGGGGTCACAGGATCTGTATAATTTCAACGTTTGTAAACAATACCAAACTGATTTCTAGAGTGGTTGTATCCATTTATAGTTCCACCAGCAATGAACAAATTACCATAATCTGTGGAATCTGTAGTGATGTCTCCCTTTTCATTTCTGACATTCCTTTTTTTGCGTCTTTTTCTTTTTTCTTAATCAGACTTGACAGAGGTTCATCACTTTTATTATTATTATTTTTCATAAAACCAGCTTTTGGTTTGTTGATCTTCACTTTTGTTTTTGCTTTCATTTCATTATTTTATGCTCTTCATGAATTCCTTTTTTCTTTTGGGGGGTTTAATTTGATATTGTTCTATTATCTTCTTGAGATGAATGCTTGGCTTATTAATTTTCAGCCTTCCTTCTTTTCTAATATGTGAATTTAAATATATACATTTCTCTAAGCATGGCTTTAGCTGTATCTCACAAGTATGGACATTTAGCATTTTCATTTTTATTCAATTACAGCATTTTCTTATTTCCATTGTGAGTTTTGTTTTTCTTTGGCCTATGGGCTATTTAGAAGTAAATTTACTAATATTCAAACAAATGAGGTTTTTAGTAAAATTTTAAATTAATTTTGGCTTAATTGCACCATGGTCAGAGAACAAATTTTGTATTATTTCAATTCTTTGAAATGTATGAAACTAGATTTATGATCCACATACAGTCAATTTTTATAAATGTTCCATGTGCACTTGAAAAGAGTGTGTATTATGCATTTTGGATGTGGTATTTGCTTTATATGTCAATTTAGTTGTTTATTAGTTCTGTAGTTCAAATCTGTATTCTTATTTTTTGTCTGCGTTATTCTACCCAGGAGTGTGTTAAAATTTCTCAGTGTAATTTTGAATTTGTCTATTTCTTCTTCCAGTTTTTTTTTTTTTTTTTTTTTTTTTTTGTGTGTGTGTGTGTGTGTAGTTGTCCAGTACAGGGATCTGAATAGTTCCGTCAATTTTTGCTTTAAGTTCTTTGAGTCCATGTTGTTGGAGAATGTACGTTTGGAATTATTTTATCTTTCTGTTGGATTGGCCTTTTTATTATGAAGTGTCCCTTTTTTATCTCTAATAATGATTTTTGCCTTAAAGCCCACTTTTTCTTATATCAAAACAGCTTTCTTTGGTTAGTATTTGCATAATATATATTTTTTCATTCTTTCACTTTCTTTCTTATAAACTCTTTAGTCTGAAATAATTTCAAACTTGCAGAAAAGTTGTGAAATAGTACAAAGACCACCCATATACCCTTCACCAAGATTACCCATTTGCCTTATTATTCTATGTATCTATCTTTTATATATGCCTTACTTATATATTTATATATATATATACACACTACATATGTATAAATTTTTTCTGAGCCATTTAAAAATAAGTTGTATTATGTCCATTACCCTTAACACATCAGTGTGTATCTCCTAAAAGCAATGATATTACTGGGCTGCCCAGTTAGCTCAGTCAAGGGTTTGGATCCCTGTACTGGCCCACAAAAAAAAAAAAAAAAAAAAAAAAAAAAAAAAAAAAAAAAAAAAAAATCAGTACTACTATGCTACATGACCCCTACAAAATAAGAATCAGGACATTAACATTGATAACAATACTACTAATTAACCATATAATGCCTTAACTCCATTCAAATGTTACCAACTGTCCCAAAAATGGCCTTTGCAAGCCTAGGATCCAATTCAGTTGTCATGTCTCCTTAATCTCCTTTATTCTAGAACAGTTCTTCAGTCTTCCTTTCTCTTTCATAACCTTGGTTTTGGTCATGATTTTTAACAAAATAGACCACTTACTTTGTGGGATGTCCCTTAGCTTGGGTTTGTCTGATGTTTTCTCATAATTTATGCATATTTGACAATAAAATGACAGAAGTGATGCTATGTTCTTCTCAGTACACCCTATCAGGAGTCCCACAATGTCAACTTGTCTCATTACTGGTGATGTTAATGCTTACCACTGGTTCAGATGATGTCTGCCAGGTTTCTCCACTGTAAAGTTAATAGTATTTTGTACTTGTTGAGTGATGGAGTTTGGAAGTGTTGTCCCCACCAAAACTCATGTGGAAATTTGATCCCCAATGTGGCATTGTTGGAGGGTGATTGAGTCATGGGGGCGGATCCCTCATGAATGGATTAATGCTCTTCCTGGGGGACGGGGGATTAATGAGTGAGTTCTCGCTCTATTAGTTCCCACGAGAGCTGGTTGTTTGAAGAGACCCTGGCACCTCCTCTCTCTCTTGCTTCCTCTTGCCATGTGATCTGCTTGTACCTGTCACCAGCCTGCCACTTTCTGCCTCAAGTAGAAGCAGCCTGAGGCCCGTGCCAAATTCAACTGTCCCAGAATCGTGAGCCAAATAAACCTCTTTTCCTTGTAAATTACCCAGTCTCAGGTATTTCTGTTATAGCAACACAAACGGACTAACACTTTGAGTGACAAGTAATATATATTGTATGGGGAGATACTGTGAGACTATGAAAATATCCAGTTCTACATCAAACTTTCATCACCCAGTTTTAACATCTACTGAAGATTCTCACCTGAATCAATTATTGCATAATGATTGCCAAATACTTTCTAATTTTATCATTCTTTCTACATTTATGAGTTAGTATTCTATGATAAGAGCTACTCATTCTCTTCAATTTATTTATTCATTTATATATTTATATCAGTATAAACACAAGGATTCCTATTTTTCTCAATGAACTACAATCCATTACTTGCTATTTATTTTGAAGCTCAAACTATCCCAGATTTGGCCCGTGGGAGCCCCTTCAAGTTGACAGCTGTGACCTTTGATAGGTCTCCACAATTCTTTGAGCATTTCCTTATTTTCTGGTGCAAAAAGGCATTCCAGGTTCATCTTGTACTTTTCCTTCAGTCAGCCGTGTCTATAAGGAGCCGTAGTCTTATACTAGTTATAAGTGTTTATAAACCAAGATTTGGGTGCTAAGAATGCTCAATGCATTCAGTATGTCATTGATTCTAGGCAGTTTCAGCAGACACAGCTAGGAAATACATGTATGCATGTGTGCATACACGTGCACATCTAGATATATTTCTATAATTTATTGAAATATAGTAAGAGCCATGAGTTCACTGCTTGCTAAAAGGATGCTGGGCTGTTGGCCCTGAGTTCTTCAGCTGTGGTGCAACCCACTGCCTGTACAACCTCCATATGGATCCACTACATCATCCCAAGGGACTTAGAGGCATGTGTTCATATGTGGGGGACAGTGGGCCATGGAATGTCTTTCCGTTAGGGATGGGGGTTGCTTTCTGGCCCACCTATCATACTCATAATTATTGACAATTACACTGCCCCTTGTTTTATGTTTCCCTTGTTGGGTCCCTAGGTAAAAAAGGCAGTCCTACCCAGAGCATACACTAACTCCTGATTCCACATGGCAGGTCCTATTCCTTGTTAAAGACCATGCCCTAGAGACAATGATCAGAAACCTATCCTTTACCTTATCTATCATCGCCAATGAGATCATCTACACTCTCTTGCATAGTTGTAATAGGTAAGAGTCTGGCTGTATACTACACCCTAGATGAACAGGGAGGAGCATATATGGTTTCCAACACCTCTTGTTATATTTGGATTAATACCATAGTTCAGGCACAACACCCATCTACAGCATAAGAAAGGAAGCTAAAATGCTATCTGAAAAAATACCCACTCATCCCCTCTGGTACGGAATCCAGTTGGCTGAGTAAGGGATCCTGGGGTGCATGAATGAGATCAGTCCTGCAGGCTGGCCTCACACTGCTGATTGGGATTCTGTTCATGATAGCCCTAATCAAGTGTTGTATGAGAAAAACTGAATGGATATGTTCCCAGTCCCAGTCAGTGTGCCTAATCTGAGTTTCTGATGGGGTTGCATATTCACGTGAAAATTTAAATTCATTAAAATATGTGTAGAGTTGAGGGGTGGATTGTTGGGAAGGGCAGTCCACCATGGCCCTGAGAGACCCTGCATATCCTTACTGAGCTAAACCAAAGTACCTATATGCAACAGTTTCTGCACCTTATCACAAAGTGAGTAAGTAGGTCAAGGAAACCACGGGTGACTGCGTGCATCTACTCACTCTCCAGAGGAGGGGACTGGTTTGTCGGATGCTACAAAAAGTTCTGGGCCCTAGGCTCAGCTGTAGCTGTAGCACAACCCATTCTGTGCACAGCCTTCATCTGGGCCCATCACGTTGTCTCCGGGAGGGGGAATGAACGCAACGATGCTGACGCCCCTGCTATTCGCTGTGCTGTGTGTAATAACCTTGCTGTCTACTTTCAGCTTCTACAGAGGTGTAGCAGGCCTATTATATGCCATTCCTTATGAAGTTAGAATTCTTCTGGACAGTCTCTCTCTAATTTGTATTTTTCATTCCTTTGTCTCTCTGTGCTTCACTCTGGGTATTTTTTTTTTTTTTTTTTACCTATCTTCTAGTTCACTAATTCTGAGTTGTTAAGCCCATCCATTGAGAGTTTACTTTTAGTTACTGTGTCTTTCAATTCTATTTTGTTTCCTAGGGATGCCATAACAGAGTACCACAAACTGGGTGGCTTAAAACAACAGAAATTTATTCTCTCAAAGTTCTGGAGGCCAGAAGCCCAAAATCCAGGTGTCAGCAGAGTCTGTTCCTCTGGAGTCTCTGATGGAGCATCCGTTCAACGCCTCTCCCCTAGCTTCCGGCTGCTGGCAGTCCCTGGCTTACAGATGCCTCAGTCTCTGCTTCGTTGTCACATGGTGTTCTCTCCCTGTGTCTTCACATCAGCTTCTTATAAGGACACCAGGATTACCTCATTTTAATTTAAAAATTACATGTACTATGACGCTATTACTAAATAAGGTCACATTCTGAGGTACTGAGGGCTAGTACTTCACCATCTTTTTGGACACATTTCAACCCATAACACTTTCCTTTTGGTTCTTTTTGTAGTTTCCAGTTCTCTCCTGAAATGCAAGCTAGCCTTTTATTTATTTGAATATCAGAACTTATTTAAAGGGCTGTATCTACAATACCAATATCTGGATAGCCTTAAAGGTCTGTTTTTCTTGTTTATTTATTGGTTCTACTGGTTTTGTTCGTGTTAACTTGTCTGCTCATGTGTGTATTGTGTGTGTGTGTGCACACACGTGCACACACGCACACATGCAGACACATGTGCTGGGCACTGAATTTTCAAAATTCCTTGTAGAAACTATTTCTCACCTAGGGTGGTATTATCTTACTCCAGCAAATAAATCCAGAGGGGATTTACTTTTGCTTCTGCCTGGCACCTGGGGGGACTTGCAATTTGGAATCCCCTACAATTTCACGGATTGGGATGGTACGAAGCTGAGGTGCATTTTTTGTGAGGATCCGTATACTTCCCATGATTCCTTACATACTTCTAGAATTTAGTCTTTCAGGGTTTTGACTCAAAGTGAGGGGGTTCACCAGGGAGCCTTCCTTGATTGTCCCTGACTCCAAACTGTATCCCACCTACCCTTCAAATCTGTGAAAGTATGACTCAGCTTCTCAGCTGTCCCCACAAGAATTGCTCTCAGGGGGAAAGCAGCCCCAATCACCAGGCTCACGTCTCTGAGCTTCTGTGCTCACGAGAATTTTGGCCCAGTTGGTAATTCTTCACTAACTTGTTAGCACTCCACTGCCTTTATGTTAGTTATCTATTGCTGAATAACTAATTACCACCAAATTTAGCAGCTTAAATAATAAATATCTATTATCTTAGGCAGAGTCTGAGAGTCAGGATCCAGGAGTGGCTTAGCTGGGTGGTGCTGGCTCAGGGTCTCTCATGAGGTTTCAGTCATCGGAAGGACTGACTGGGCCTGGGGAATCTGCTTCCAAGATGGTGCACTCATGCCTGGCAAGATATGGCTGGTTGTTGACAGGAGGCGCCTGTTTCTTCACCTTGTAGATCTCTCCTCTCCTCTAGGGTGGCTTGAATATCCTCAAAACAGGGCAGCTGGCTTCTCCCAGAGTGAGAAACTCAGGAGAGAGAGCAAGGAGGAAACCACGATGCCTTCAAAGGCCAATCGGTCATCACGGCTGTCACTTTATTCTACCCGTCAGAAGCAAGTCGTGAAGTCCAGCTCACGTGCAAAGGGAGGAGAATCAGGCTGTACCTCCTGAGGCAAGTGTCAGTGAATTTATGGACATATTTTGAAACCTAACACAGCTGTGAAGTGGAATGATTCTAAATTATTTTGTCCAGCTTTTCTGGTTTTCCTCTGGAACAGGATTCATCAGAATTACCCAGTTGATCATTGCCTGAAGCTGAAGCCTATAAATTTGCTTTTCATTCCAGAAATACAAAGTATTTGTTTTATTTCATATTGATTCTTGCATAGTATCAATAAATATTCTAGGCTCTTCAGATATTGGCACAGTAATAAACAATATCCCAGGCTATAATTCATTATTATTGCTATTTCTTCTTTCCTCCTCCTCCCAGAAAAAGAAGATTCATATTTAAGATATTTCAAAGAAACATTAGGAAACTTGTGTCTTCATTTTGATTTTCATTTTTAATGTCTTATTATGAATCTTAGATTTATAAATATCAAAGCACTGCATTCATCCTACTTACGAATTAAAACAAACCAATAAAAGCTCGCTAAACACGAAACTACTTATAAGTGGTAACAACTAGATAATTTGAGGATAAACTGGTGATTCTTCTAAAACACAGAGTGCTCTGTAAAGAATACTCAGTACTGCCACACAGTCACACTGCTGCTCCTGGCAAAGGCTGAAAAGTCCCAGGCTGTCCTAAGGTCTGTAGTGTTCCTCAGTTGCCTGTATGGTGGGAGGCCCATTGAATAAGTCCTGATGTCCTACAACCATGACTTGAACTAAAGAGTTTATAACAGAATTGACATCGTTAATTAACTTTATTGATGGTCATAGTTGCAATTGTACTACTTACTAAGCACTATGAAATTATTTCAATATTTTAACAACTAGTACAGTTGTGCTAATAAGTCCTGATGTCCTACAACCATGACTTGAACTAAAGAGTTTATAACAGAATTGACATCATTAATTAACTTTATTGATGGTCATAGTTGCAATTGTACTACTTACTAAGCACTATGAAATTATTTCAATATTTTAACAACTAGTACAGTTGTGCCCTTGATATTCCTGCCCAATCATCAGGTTATTCATTGCAGTATCGTTTGTGATAGCAAAAGTCTATAAACAACCCAAGTGCATATTACTAAGGAAGGGTCCCATTAAATAAACTGTGGTACATCTTTACCATGGAATACTAGATACCTGATAAAAAGAAGAAAGATCTTTATGGACTGACATAAGCTAAAAATACATTGTAAAGTGAAAGAGGCAAGATGCATAGTATACCCTCCTTTGAGTAAAAAGGGGGTAGAATAAAAATGTACATTCATGGGCCTCTTCACCTTGTAGATCTCTCCTCTCCTCTAGGGTGGCTTGAATATCCTCAAAACAGGGCAGCTGGCTTCTCCCAGAGTGAGAAACTCAGGAGAGAGAGCAAGGAGGAAACCACGATGCCTTCAAAGGCCAATCGGTCATCACGGCTGTCACTTTATTCTACCCGTCAGAAGCAAGTCGTGAAGTCCAGCTCACGTGCAAAGGGAGGAGAATCAGGCTGTACCTCCTGAGGCAAGTGTCAGTGAATTTATGGACATATTTTGAAACCTAACACAGCTGTGAAGTGGAATGATTCTAAATTATTTTGTCCAGCTTTTCTGGTTTTCCTCTGGAACAGGATTCATCAGAATTACCCAGTTGATCATTGCCTGAAGCTGAAGCCTATAAATTTGCTTTTCATTCCAGAAATACAAAGTATTTGTTTTATTTCATATTGATTCTTGCATAGTATCAATAAATATTCTAGGCTCTTCAGATATTGGCACAGTAATAAACAATATCCCAGGCTATAATTCATTATTATTGCTATTTCTTCTTTCCTCCTCCTCCCAGAAAAAGAAGATTCATATTTAAGATATTTCAAAGAAACATTAGGAAACTTGTGTCTTCATTTTGATTTTCATTTTTAATGTCTTATTATGAATCTTAGATTTATAAATATCAAAGCACTGCATTCATCCTACTTACGAATTAAAACAAACCAATAAAAGCTCGCTAAACACGAAACTACTTATAAGTGGTACGAACTAGATAATTTGAGGATAAACTGGTGATTCTTCTAAAACACAGAGTGCCCTGTAAAGAATACTCAGTACTGCCACACAGTCACACTGCTGCTCCTGGCAAAGGCTGAAAAGTCCCAGGCTGTCCTAAGGTCTGTAGTGTTCCTCAGTTGCCTGTATGGTGGGAGGCCCATTGAATAAGTCCTGATGTCCTACAACCATGACTTGAACTAAAGAGTTTATAACAGAATTGACATCGTTAATTAACTTTATTGATGGTCATAGTTGCAATTGTACTACTTACTAAGCACTATGAAATTATTTCAATATTTTAACAACTAGTACAGTTGTGCTCTTGATATTCCTGCCCAATCATCAGGTTATTCATTGCAGTATCGTTTGTGATAGCAAAAGTCTATAAACAACCCAAGTGCATATTACTAAGGAAGGGTCCCATTAAATAAACTGTGGTACATCTTTACCATGGAATACTAGATACCTGATAAAAAGAAGAAAGATCTTTATGGACTGACATAAGCTAAAAATACATTGTAAAGTGAAAGAGGCAAGATGCATAGTATACCCTCCTTTGAGTAAAAAGGGGGTAGAATAAAAATGTACATTCATGGGCCGACCCCGTGGCTCACTCAGGAGAGTGCGGCGCTGGGAGCGCCGAGGCCACGGGTTCGGATCCTATATAGGGATGGCCGGTGCGCTCACTGGCTGAGCGCAGTGCAGGCGACACCACGCCAAGGGTTAAGATCCCCTTACTGATCACAAAAAAAAAAAATGTACATTCATCTTTGCTTGTACTTATTTACAGAAAATAGACAAGAAACTAATAAAATTGATCACTTATAGGGGATAGATGAGGTAGGCAATGGAATGAAGATAAAAGTAGCAGGAAGACAACTTGAAGTATATCATTCTATATACGGTTTCTGGAATGATGCAAATATATTACTTACCCAAAATATTAAATCGAACCAAAAATGTGTTGAGTTAATGAATGCTCTATGTAACCCTAAGGAACTTATTTTCCCTAATCCTGACCTCAGTTTCCCCACATAGACTGGAGGACCATGGAGGGCCTGCCCCTCACTGGCTCCCCCACTTTGTGTAAAGACTCTTAGGACTCCAGTCCCCTGCTCTGGCCGGAGCCCTGACAGAGAGTCAGAAGAAGCCTTCCTCACTCCAGGTGTTTCCCTCCTCTTGGCAGAGTCAGAGCTGTCAGAATGTCGGTCCCTGTCCTGCTCCCTGGGCTGCTGAGCCAGTGGGCCTGTTCTCCACCTGGACCTGTCGCAGGTAGGGACACGGAGATCACACTGAGGTGGCAAACCAGCTGTGCCGTACAGAGAGGCCATGCCCATTCTCACTGCTCAGCGTGTGCCACTGCTGGTTTTGGGTCTGTGGTGGGACCCTGGAGATCTCTTCATATCCCACATGCTTCTAAATGACAGGCTGTGACTCCCCACTGCACTGTGATGGAGCCGAACCCTCCATCCCAACTGTGGGCACCTGGCTCTTGTCGAGTGGCTCCTCATCTCTCTTGATCCTCACCACAGTCCAATTTGGCAGATATGGAAACTTCAGCCTAGGGAGGGTTCTGGGCTATGGCAGAGCTGAGAAAGGGGGAAGCAAGGACTGCTGAAGTAACCTTTCAATGACCCCGCCTGGAAGGCAGGACCCCTGGGTCTGAGTGGAGGGAGGCTGGGGCCGGGTGTGGTCAGCACACAGGGAACAGAAAGGCACAGGGTGACGAGGCTGCAGAGGCACGCAGGGTCCCTGAGGGCCGGGCTGAGGGGCTTGGACAAATGAGATGGAGCATTTGCAGGTCTGGTCTTGTGGACTAGGGAGACCGAGTCACTGAAGGCACAGGAGGGTTAAAGGGGTTGGCAAGAAGGTGGTAAAATATGAAATAATTGAGGAGAGAGATGGTGAGGCCTGACCATGGGGGTAGAGGGGTGTGAGAGAAGCGAGTGTCAGCAGGGTTTGGACTTACTGGACACAGAATTTAAGGAAAAGAAGTGGTGATGATGACAAGACTTTTAGGTCTTTCTCTGTGTGAATCAGTAGCAAGTATTTCAGGTTTGTTATAGCACTTAATCCTCACAACACCATGATGTTGGTACTATTGTCACCCCCATTTAACAGGAACTGGGGCTCAGAGTGGTGGGAGCCTTGGCAGAGGTCACAAGCACTCCAAGTCCCTGGGAGTCCTTCAAGGGTCTGGCTGTCATCTTCCCGTGGGTGCTAGGCTGATGGTGTCCACCAGGGGGCAGAGAGAGGTCGGGAATTCAGACAGGCCCATGTTTTCCTGAGCTTTCCTTAGCCTTTCTTTGTGGTGAGAGATCTTGGTGATCAAGTGGTCTGACTCCCTATTTCTCACTTTACCGTGAGGTAAACTGAGGGCCAGGGAGGGACAGTGACTGGCCCAAGTAGCAGAGCCAGTTAGGGGTGGACAGAAGTGGGGCCAGAGCCCAGGACTCCAACCTCCCAGCCGCTCTGACCCCAGCCCTGGACTCGGGTTACCCTCAACACCTGGGGAAGGGATCGATGGTGGGGGGCGGCAGATGGTGGTGGTGGAGGGACATGGATTCTGAAGTCCAGCCTGTGACTCTGCACACACCTGTGGCCCCATCCAACCCACACTCCTCTTCACAAAGGAAGGCTGCAGCTGCCATTTCCTGAGCAAGGCTCATTTTTAC
>NW_007728159.1:289150-296311 GCF_000696425.1 Galeopterus variegatus | reverse complement strand
AGCAGAGCCAGTTAGGGGTGGACAGAAGTGGGGCCAGAGCCCAGGACTCCAACCTCCCAGCTGCTCTGACTCCAGCCCTGGACTCGGGTTACCCTCAACACCTAGGGAAGGGATCGATGGTGGGGGGCGGCAGATGGTGGTGGAGGGACATGGATTCTGAACTCCAGCCTGTGACTCTACACACACCTGTGGCCCCATCCAACCCACGCTCCTCCGCACAAAGGAAGGCTGCAGCTGCCATTTCCTGAGCAAGGCTCATTTTTATTAAGTTACTTGGAAAATGTAGAGAGAGACTGCTGCCCTCCTGAGACTGTCGGGAGGATTCATGCAAAGCACTTAACACAGACGACATTCTCAAGAAGTGGTGGCTATATTGTTGTTGTTGCTGTTCTCATTATTAATAGCAAGTTGCCCAGCAACCATGTGAGACATGTATTTTTTTTTTTTTTCCTTTTTTCATGACCGGCAACGGATCGCAACCCTCAGTGTCGCGCCCGTACCGGACCGGGACCGGCAACGGGATCGCAACCCTCGGTGTTGCTCCCGCACCTTGCTCAGCCAGTGAGCGGCCGGTCTGTATGTGGGATCCGAACCCTCGGCGGGAGCACTGCCACGCTTCCCAAGCGGCGCACTGTAGCAGTGCGCCACCGGGCCGGCCCCGATGTTTTATGCCTGTTTTACAGGGAAGGAAGTGAGGCTCAGAGTCCCATGGCCAGCGAGTGGTGGAGCTGGAGCTGTGCAGGCCGTGGCACGATGCCTCCCTCAGGAGGGCTTCTTCCTTTGGACAATTCTCCTACTCATTCACCAAGTGAGCATTTGTGCAGGATGTGCTCAGGGCCTGGCCCGGTAGTGGGCATTGAGTGCCACGCCTGGGCCCTGAGGTGAATGAGAGGGAGTAGAATAAGAGGAAACTGAGGCAGGCCAGACCTAGAGTCTACAGGCTCCCTGGGTCTGGGCCCTGAGCAGTAAGTCCAGGGTTCAGGTCAGGCCTAGGGCGCAGGCTTGTGCCAAGCCTGCCTAACCAGGACTTGCTTATCTTCCACACAGATTCACACACTGGAGGTCAGTGCATCCTCTAGCCTCGGAGCTACCCACTGGGATGGGAGCTCTCTTGTGGGGGCTGCTCCAGGGCCAGAGGGTTCTGGCTGGGAAGAAGGCTCCCACCAGTGGTGCTGGGAGCTGCTTCTAGGGACACCTCCTAAGTGCCTGCCCTGCTCTCTAAGGTTGGTTTGGGCAAGTGGAGAAGGCCACCTCTGGTTGACAAAAGGAATTTTGTCCAGCCAGTAATATCCAGGTCAGGGGGCAAGTTTTGGCCTAGGAACCAGGGGCCCAGGGTCACGTTTGGGGATTATCCTAACATGCATTGCCCCTGTACAAGACACTGCAGGATGGATCTGCACAAGATCACATAGACAAGAGGCAAGTTGAAGAGGGGGTTAAAATTCACCTCCACATCCTGCTCCACGTGGTACTGCTGGGGGCCCTGGAGTAGGGCTGTACCCACCTACAGGAAATGGCTTCCTCTTCTGAGTCATCATGGGCACCACACAAGCTGGTAGTGGCCCTGATGGCAGCAGTCCCCAAAGCACAGGGTTAGGCGAAGTCTTGATGTTGGCCTGTGGTTTCTGGGCCAGTCCCTATCTGAACAAAAGAGCTGCAGTAAGATGGTTTCTTGCCCAGAACCACACCCCTGAGGTCCTGCTCAAGAGAACGGAAGGGGGGCTGGCCTGTGGCTCACTTGGGAGAGTGTAGTGCTGATAACACCAAGGCCACGGGTTCGGATCCCTACATAGGGATGGCCAGTTAGCTCACTTGGGAGAGTGTGGTGCTGACAACACCAAGTCAAGGATTAAGATCCCCTTACCAGTCATCTTTTAAAAAAATAAAAAGAGAAGGGAAGGAATTGATCATAGGCTACCCCCTCAGGAGGCTGGACTTTCCCTCTGAGGAGCTATTTGTGCTTTGCTCAAGATATGTCCACGAGACCCACACCAATACCTGTCGAGTCCCAGAGGCTTCCCCACTTTCCATTCTCCCAGGTCCTCCATCCAGATTTATTCTCCCAAATGCCCATCACTGAATACATCCAAATTCCTTTGCAGGGCCATTTCTTATTCGCCACAGACACACGTCTGTCCAGCAGTCTGCACCTCTGAAAAACCATTGCTCTGAGGTGGACCTCCTGGCTGGGGGTATTCCAGGCCCTAGAGCTGTGAAGCCACCTGCCCTGGATGCCACAGGGAAATGTGGTGGTAATCACAGGCTCAGGAGGCCCAGCAGAGCACCTGGGTGGAAATTGGCCTGGAATCTATGCAGTGTGGGGTGTATCAGGGCCTCAGAGGCCCACTCAGGGCAGCCAGGAAGGTATTTCATGCTGGGCATCAAGGCCTATCTGCAGCCTCCTGAGGCCATGTAAGGACCCAACCTGGCCTGGCTCGCAGGTCAGATTGCTCAGCTGAGGAGCTGCAGAGACAAGGAGAGGCGGCCAGCATGGCGGGAAGACTCCTTTGTTCCAGGTATTTTCTCAACGGTGGGGCTGGGCTGCCTGCCAGGTGCCAGGGCGTGACTCTGGCCTCCCGCCGCACAAGCAGCTTTGCCGCCAAGCCCTGCTGTACCTGGCTCAGTAGCTCCTTCCCGCGCTTCCTCTGCCAGGCCCGGCAAACAAGAGGCAGGAGCTGTAGGGCAGACAGAGGAGGCTGGGCTCCCAGCCCACCCAGCCTCATGTCTCTGGCAGGGATCCTGAGCCGAGACAGAAGAAGGGACTCACTCAGGGATCCTCCTGGTGTTTGGCATTTAGAACTGCATTCTTCCAGAATGGGTTAAAACACACAAACTTTTGCTCAACAAAATGTGATAGACCGGCAGTGTTGGATATGGGCTCTGTCTGGATTTGAATCCCAGCTCCACGACTTATGAGCTACACGAACATGGACAAGTTACTTAACCTCACTGTACCTCCATGTCTTCATCTGAAAAATGGGGACGATAGTTGCACCTACCTCATAGGACCATGATGAGGATATAAGGAGTTATTACCAGTAAATATCTCCGAACAGTCTTGGGACATTGTAAGAGCTGTAGAAGTGTTTGCTGTGATCATGATGGCGATACCATGAGGATAATGTGAATCAAGACTCCTGGTTGCACAGAACATAAGCTCACTCAGGCAAGCTTAAGCAAAAGGGATTTAATAACAAGTCTTCTGAGATGTCACATGGAACCCAAGGGTAGGGGGAAACCAGGCCTCAAGAGGAACAAGACCCAGGATCTTAAAAGCCATTGTGCAGGACTCACTGTCTCCTATTTGTCTTCTTTCTGCACATCAGCTTCACCCTTGTCCCTCTGGGCAGATCTACTTCCTCCACCTCTCTGAACACATGGCCAAACATGACTAGCTCTCAGTCCTCAGGTCAAGTGACCAGTGGCAATGGCCTGGCATCTCTGAATCCCAACAGCAAAATCATGCGATGGAAAACCCATTGCCCAATTTGGGTCATGCACCAAGAGCCCATCAACTGTGGCTGAAGGGACTGCCAGGGACCCAGTCCTGTGGTGCCCAGAGAGAGCAGTACAGGTGCGGCAGACACCCCCAACTGCATCTACCCCAGGGTGCTCTGGAGTGGGAGCTGAGAAACTTGTGCTCTGTGCACTAGCCCTAGTATTGTAGCAGGAAATCCCCAACATCTCTGGACCCTTTTCCTCTACCTTTCACTCAGTAATTTTTGCAGTCCTTCATCACAGGACTTGGGTTGTATAATTATTTGTTTATGTATCCGTCTTCCTTGCTAGACTGTGATTTTCATTCATTCCTTCAATATAACAATTATCTGAGCACCTGCCATGTGTTCGGGATACAGAGATGAATCCAACCCAATGCTTGCTGCCTTCCCAGAGGCTCAGTCTGGACTGGCGTGTAGTCATGTGAAATGGATCAGCCTTCCTGCAGCTCCTCCCAAGTTCAGGTGCTGGGAAGGCTGCATTGACAGTGCATTGACCCACACCACTGACAGTGTCAAGATCCCACCCTTTGTTTCATGAGGCTTACAAGATGCCTGAACAGTTATGAAAAGTGAGTGTCCTCAGGGAATGGCTCAGATGGGCATGGAATGGACGGACATCACTTCTGCTGGGTGACTGGAGGGCAGCAGTAGGCAGCAGACAAGAGAAGGACTCCCCCAGCAGGTGAGCTGCAGAACAGTGACTGCGGCTCCTCAGCACAGGTGATGGCAGCGCTAACGCAGAGGGCCAGGGATGGCTACGGTACTGCTTGGCTGCTATAATGCAGCCTGGCCCTGCTGCTGGGCACTTTCTTGACAGAGACTTTGCTCCCCTCCATGTCTTTGCTTCCATCTCAAACCACTCTGATTTCTTTCAAAATCAACTCCTGTCCCTGTTCCCAGCCTGAGCTACCCACTAACGAGACTCCCTGTGAGCAGAATGAGTCAAATACCCTTCCACGCTCTTTCCAGTTCACCTCTAAGGCATCAACTTTACTCCCAGCTTCCTTCAGGGACATCCCTTTGGGTTCTCAAAATCCCTTCTCTCCATAAAGCCCAGCACTTGGCTTTCAAAATTATTCATGTGGGTGTCCACATCGAAGCCTAGTTTGGAAGCAGAAAAACTAACCACAGTTTTTTTTCTTTCTTTCTGCATTCTTGCTATAAAAATACTAATTCTCGAAGGCAACGTGAATGCCTCTGGCTGACTAGGAGGAGGGTCACATACAAGGAAGTATGGAAAAGAAAAGCACAAATATTAGTATTTCAAGATGTTTTCCTCCTACACACATAATCAAATAATTGTAAATACAATGTGACAATGTCTCTAGTTGGGGTTGACACAGAGTTGCCAGAGTTCAAGGGCTGCAGGGAAGAAAGCAGCCAACTCACCTGGGATGTAGTGGGAGGGGACAGCAGGGAGGCCTGTGCAGAGGAGGTGATGCCTAAGCTGAGCCTGGAAGGGGTGGGTAGGACTTTCCAGGGAAGCAGGGGTAGGGGGAGAGCATTCCAGACAGCACCAACAGGACTAGAAGAACATGGGATGCAAGAGGAAGAGCTAAGTATGTGCCAACGCTGTTTCAGTGAGTACTTTAAAAATATTAATTTAATCATCGCAACAACCTCTGAGGGCCAAATTTTTATAAAGGATGAAACAGGCACAGAGAGGTTAAGTTACTGGCTCAAGAATTCCTATTTGGCAAGTGGTAGAGCTGGGATTCAAGCCTGAGAAATGTGGCTTCAGAAGCTCTAAAACCCACACTATTCTTTATCTTGAGGCATTGAAAGGAGCTTTGTAATGGCCAGTGGGAGATTGGGCTGGAGAAGAAGTCAGGAGAAATGCCTCAGAGGACGATGTATGCCATCTAAGGAACTCAGACTTGATCCTGAGACTAAAGGGGTGTCAGTAAAAACTTTTAATCAAGAAGGAGATATAGAGGACACAATTACAAGGAAAAATGGATGGGACGGAGGGAAGGGGTGGCAGCAGGACCAGAGGCAAAAACCAATTAGGAAACTGTTTTAACAGCCTGGACGAGAGATGACTTGGCCTGAAGAGCAATGACAGTTGGAACAGGCGAGTTCCAGGAGTGTTAAATGAGCAGGATGGTGTGAAAGATGTCCTCAAAGACGTCCATGTCCTAATCTCCAGAACCTGGGCATGTCATTTTATATAACAAGAGACTTTGCAGATGTGACTAAGGATCCTGAGATGAGATTATTTTAGGTTATCCGAGTGGATCCAGTGCAATCGCAAGGGTCCCTGTAAGAGGCAGGAAATCAGCGAGGAGGAGGAAGGCAGCAATGTGACACAGAAGCAGAGACTGAAGTGATGCAGCCACCAGCCGAGGAATGTAGGCAGCCTTGAGAAGCTGCACGGGACAAGGAAGAATCTCCCCTAGAGCCTCCAGAAGGAACCAGCCTTGCTGACACCTTGATTCTAGCCCCATAAAACTCCTTTCAGATTTCTGATCACCACAACTATAAGATATTAAACTTGTATTATTTTAAGCCACAAAGTTTGTAGTTGTTATATCAGCAACAGGAAACCAATACAGATGATTAAGACATTGTGACCAGGTAGCTGTAAGAGAAGTGGGGGAGAGGGTACTGAAAGGGCCAAAGATGATGGCCAAGACTGTGGCCTGGGTGATGGGGCTAGTGGTGAGATGTTTATATCAATCGGGACTGGGAAAAGTGAGGAGAGGCAGTTTGGGGAATGACGGGAAGGTGGTGTGTTCAGCTCAAAATGTACATGGGACATCCAGGAAGAGGTCTGGAACCTGGCACCGAGCTTGGGAGTTATCAGTGTGCACAGACTCCAATTTGAAAACTGTTGGGAGACCTCGGTGACCCGAACATGGGTTTCTCTTTTTAGCTCATACTCTTTGATATGGGGCCAAAAGTCTCTCCTAGCAGCAGCGATTAGACACTGAAGCTCCAGGGCTGGCACCGTTGTCACACTTTTCCCTCTTAGGCAGTGGGCAGAAGACTTATTTCAGATGGTGGAAGCCAAATTGATTCTTCCAAAGAGGTACCCAGTGTGCCACCTCTGGTGGCACAGGCAGCCTCACAGCTGCCAGGGCCTTGCAGGGCAGCCCACAGGCCAATGGCCAGGTAGATCATCTCCTCTGAGTTGCTGCTGAATGAGCTCTACTGGCTCCTGAAGGGCCACCCTGTCCCACTAGCCCATCTGAGGACACCTTTTAGCGTAAAAGCCAATTTAACTCAGGCTATACCTGTGGACAGCACCAAGGGGTTGATGGCAGTAATAGAAATATCTCAGCGGAGTTTCCCATGGGTCAAACTAAACAGTCAAACACGGAATACAAAGTGCATGGGGCAAGTCACATATTATTTTTAAAAAGCCTGTTCATCCTGCAGAACAAGTGGGAGCTAAGGCCTGAGAGCAGATGAGATCACCCAGGGAGGACTTGCAGCCTGAGAGGAGAGGACAGCCAGGAAGACCGACTTCGATTAGGTGGGCAAAGCAAGGGGAGGGGACCCCTGGCATACTCATTTTTATATACCCAGGGCTGACATGCAGTAGGAACTCAAAGGATGTTGGATAAATGAATTACTTTGTATTTTATCTTTTGTAGAATGTAAAAAGGAAAGAAAGAATGTGGAAAAATGTGTGTCAATTAAAAAACAAAACAAAAAG
>NW_007728159.1:286307-288084 GCF_000696425.1 Galeopterus variegatus | reverse complement strand
CAAAACTGGGGGTGTTTTATAAGGAAATAGAGGTATCTCAGGAACCCAAGGAAGCACGCTAGGCCTCAAGAGGGTCAGAAACCAGGAACTGAGACGTCAACAAGAACCTCTTCCTCTCTCTTCCTTGTCTGGGCTTCCCTCCCACATGTGATTCGCTTCTCCTCTGCAGACCAGTCTTCTCTGTTTTGCCGTGCACCCATTCTTACAACAAATATTTATACATACAACAAATAGTCTGTATATATGCCCATGTTTGGGCATATACACAATCTAAATATTTCTGTGTTCAAGTGTACCCAGCTAAGACAGTTGCAATTTGAAATTCCAGGTGTCTGATTGGTCCAGCCGGTTGGGAGGGCGGGGTATGTCATTCCTGTAAAGGGGTTATGATTGAGCTCTGATTTTTTTCCACAGGAGGATCCTTCACCTCTATGTAAATTAGTGAGTGTGATAAGATAAACGGGAGGGAGTGCCCCAAGACAGAGAGACAGCTAACATTAACCCACCCAAAACTTCTGAATTCCAGGCCCTGGTTCCAGCCAGAACATCCTGTTAAACTTTTTCCTGTTTCCACATTCCACATACTTATTATGTCTTTACACTCCAGTCTCTACATAGCAACCAGACTTATCTTTTAACATGTAAATCAGATCATATTCCCCCACCAAACAAACCACATCAAAAACCTCTTCAACTCTTTCAGTTGCAGTTAAAATAAACTCCAAAATCTTTACCATGGCTTATTAGGCCCTACCTAACCTAGCCCCNTAGATCATCTCCTCTGAGTTGCTGCTGAATGAGCTCTACTGGCTCCTGAAGGGCCACCCTGTCCCACTAGCCCATCTGAGGACACCTTTTAGCGTAAAAGCCAATTTAACTCAGGCTATACCTGTGGACAGCACCAAGGGGTTGATGGCAGTAATAGAAATATCTCAGCGGAGTTTCCCATGGGTCAAACTAAACAGTCAAACACGGAATACAAAGTGCATGGGGCAAGTCACATATTATTTTTAAAAAGCCTGTTCATCCTGCAGAACAAGTGGGAGCTAAGGCCTGAGAGCAGATGAGATCACCCAGGGAGGACTTGCAGCCTGAGAGGAGAGGACAGCCAGGAAGACCGACTTCGATTAGGTGGGCAAAGCAAGGGGAGGGGACCCCTGGCATACTCATTTTTATATACCAGCCAGGAAGACCGACTTCGATTAGGTGGGCAAAGCAAGGGGAGGGGACCCCTGGCATACTCATGCAGGGCTGACATGCAGTAGGAACTCAAAGGATGTTGGATAAATGAATTACTTTGTATTTTATCTTTTGTAGAATGTAAAAAGGAAAGAAAGAATGTGGAAAAATGTGTGTCAATTAAAAAACAAAACAAAAAGATACATGTTTATTATCCAAATAACTGAATTAAGTACTGTATATATAGTGTGAAACTGGATTTCTACTCAGAAAGGGCTTAAAATGTAAATAACATGATTATAAAGTTATCTCAAGAAAATAATGGTCTGACCAGTGAATAAAATAAATGCAAATTCAATTACCTTGAAGATAATTTTATAGGCCCATAAAATCAGAAGAAAACAAAAACAGGTAACAAAGCCCCAAGTGGGTGAGGCTGTGCAGAACAGATGAGAGCAGTGTGGCCTAGAGGCCAGCGGCTGTAAATGTACGCACCCTGGAACAAGGGGCCGTGGGCTGCACATGAATCTGCTTAAGCAAAACTGGGGGTGTTTTATAAGGAAATAGAGGTATCTCAGGAACCCAAGGAAGCACGCTA
>NW_007728159.1:277265-285268 GCF_000696425.1 Galeopterus variegatus | reverse complement strand
CAGTTAAAATAAACTCCAAAATCTTTACCATGGCTTATTAGGCCCTACCTAACCTAGCCCCTGGCTACTTCTCTGACTCTGTCTTTTACAAGCCTCCCCCTCATTCACTCTGTTGTAGCCACGCTGGCCTTTCTAGTCCTTGACTATGCCGAGCTCATGCTTACCTCAGGCGCTGTTCTCACCGCTCCATATTCTTGTCTGGCTGACTCTGCACCATTCCGGACTCAGATGATGCCATCTCCTCAGAGGGTCTTCCCTGCCTGTCCCATCTGAAGTAGTAACACCCACATCAACATACACATATGGTAGTCACTGTGCCTTTCTACCTTGTTTTTCATTTTTTTCTTCATAGGACTTAATACTTAATTGAAACTTTGTTTACTTGGATATTTTTCTTTCTCTCCCTATTAGAACGTAAGCTCCACTTGAGGAGGGACCCGATCTGTCTGTCTTTGATATTTTCCCAGTAGCAGAACTGAGTCCGGCACTTAGACACCAAAAACGCTCAAACAAATGCCTGAATAATTTGGTTTCAATGTTATCCCACGACACAGTGCAGCACAGCACTTCAGAGCAAAGGCTCTGGAGCTGGACCACCTGGGTTCACCAGCTCCCCCACCTCCCACCTGTGTAAACTTTCCCGTGTTGCTTAACTTATCTGTGTTTCCGTCTCACCATATGCAAAACGGGGAGGATATCAGTACCAGTCCCATGGTATTGCTATGAGAGTTAAATGAGTTCACACATGCAAAGGGTTTAGGAAGGGCTTGTCACACAGCAGCACTCAACATGACCTCACTCTTATTAATCATTATTCATCATGAGTCCACTCATTTTTGAATTCTTAAAATTCATCTCTCATTGTTCTGCCCTTCACAACTCTTTTTGCCTTATTTTCATATCTTTATCAGTTTCTTGTGTTCTGAGAGACCATGTGAAGTTTATTTTCTTTACTAAATTGATCCATGTACTGTGTTCAACCTGGTATTCATTGCTTCTATGCGGTTTTTAATTCAGCAGTTTCACAACTCTTTTTGCCTTATTTTCATATCTTTATCAGTTTCTTGTGTTCTGAGAGACCATCTGAAGTTTATTTTCTTTACTAAATTGATCCATGTACTGTGTTCAACCTGGTATTCATTGCTTCTATGCGGTTTTTAATTCAGCAGCCATGTCTTTAATCTCTTCCTAATCCTTCCTGATCTCAGATTATTCCATTTGCAGGATTGCTGGTTCTAAGTTAATTATGTACCATCTTTTGAATCCTATTGAAACATCAATTGGGTATTCACCTACGTATTCTTCTGTTCCTTGCTACAGGTCTTTTTCTGAGGCAGCTCCTCTAAATCTTCTGAGAAATGATAAGTCACTGTAACTATAGAATATTTCTTACGCATCCTTAGGGTGACCAGTCATCTTGGTTTGCCCCTACTGAGGGGTTTCCCAGGACATGGGACTTTCAGGGCTAAAACCAGGAAAGATGCAAGCAAAATGAAATGAGTCGGTCACCCTACCTCCATCTGTAGACAGCATCAAGGAAGAGTTCTGTCATATTGAAACAAATGGTCCTCTAAATCTTTCACAAAAGGAGAAAACCATTTTCTAGTATTTAGAACTACTAGCTTTTTCCAAGCAGCATTTAAACACGGGAAATTCTCTCAAAAATAAAGGACAAAACTTCCTTCAACCGCAAGCCTCCCTGCAGCAACCGCCCAGTCTCCTTCCCTTCAGAACTCACACAAGCCCTGTTGCCCTTCTCTCCTCCTGCTCACTCCTCAAACTGAAATGCGGCTTCCACTTTCTAACCCTCAGCTGAACCTTCTCTCACCACCGATGTCCTCATCACTAAAATCCAACAGATGCTTCTCATTCCTTATCGCACATGACCCCTGTACACCTTCCTCCCTGCCGACTACTCCTTTCTCAAAGCTCGTGGAGATGTTGCGCCGATGTTCCTGAAGGTTCTGCTCTAGATTGTTTCTCTTCTCACTACACCCCCTGCTCGAGTGACCTCATCTTCCACAGCTTCAAATACCATCAATGCCGATGACTTAGAGATCTCTATCTCCAGCCCAGAATGCAATCTGGCCTCAACCTGAATAACCAGTTCCTTACTGTATTTTCCATTAGGAGTCCCTGCAGACAATTCAATCTCGGCAAGTCCCAAACGGAACTCATCCACAGCCCAAACCTGCTCTTTCTCCAGTGTTCTCATCTTGGCCAAAGGACTTGGCCACTGTCCAATCAACTGCTCAAGTCAGAAACCTGAGCCCCATCTTTGACCCCTTCCTCTCCCTTACCTTCAACATTTAATCAAGTCCTATAAATTTTACTTGCTAAATATCTTAACTGTCCTCCTGCCTCTAGGCTGTCTCCAGCCAAACCATTCTCCACAATGCACCAGAGTGATCTCTCCAGTAAATATATCTGATGTCACCTAAGGATTAATGCTTTACAGGGCCCTCTCTAACCTGGGTCCTCTGGACCTCTCTTGACTTTTCTCCTAACTTTCCCCTACTTGGCTGACTCCCATTACTCTTTCTTAGATCCATTTCCTTGGGAAAGCCTTCCCAGACTCCTCTGGACTGGGTCAGGTGAAATCATGTGTGTTCCCTGAACACCTCTATTATAGCATTTACCACATTCATTGAAATAGCATGGAAGACTTGAACTCTTTGAAGACAGGAATTGTCTTGTTCACTGATATATCTCTAGCACCTAGAATGGTGAATAGTAAACACTCATTAAGTCTGTTGAATAAATTAACAGACTTCCTAATTATAAAGCTCTTATCTGTTTATTAGACTCCCAAAGTCCTCTAATTGCCTTCAAGTTAGTCCAGTTCAAGTTACCATGTACCTGAAGAAAAATATAACTACTTTTGTTGAAGTGCTCATTCAAAATAGCTAGAAGCAACACAATATAGTAAAAAGAACACTTTTCCTAAACCAGGAAATCAGGGTTCCAGTCACAGTTCTGCTCCTAACTCTTTGTGCTGCTGTGGTAACTTGCTTAACCTTTCTGGGATTCCATTACTCCATCTGCTAATCTAAGTGGCTAATCTAGATCAGTGATTTTCAAAGTATGTCCCACAGGGGAGGAGACTGAAATAAAGGGACCAGAGGACTGTGCGCCCCATCTAGACCCCAAGCTACTCTACTTCAGTCTATATTATATATAGGAATTCACTACGGTTTCATTAGGGGGAAGAAAAAAAGGATCCACAGCTTAAACAAGTTTGAAAACAACTGAAGTAAATGATCCCTAAATTCTCTGCATGCTGACATTTAAAACAATTGAAAGCCATGAATGTCACTAAGAAGGCAGTTTCTGAAAAGCACTTGAAGATTCCGATTGCAAAAGGTTTGAGAGGGTATGCTGGCACTTGCATCTGCCACCAGGAGACCTAGCAGGATACAGAGACATTTTTGAATCTATAATCAACTATATATAAAAGTCTTTATCCCTCAGTCCCCTTGATATTAACAAGAAAGCTCAGGCATGGGCCTAAATGGTTTTACGTCTTGCTTTCTGGTGGCTCCACACCCCATTTCTGGTAACTCAGTCTGACCCCAGTCTCATCTGATAATGCACTATCCCAGAGGCCTTGCAGAGATAGGGCCTCGCTTTTGCATGGGAAGTATTCAGTAGTTAATGTGCACCACTGAGAGCTGTAGTCAGAAGACCTGGGCTTCCCTCGGGATCAGTATCTACTGAGTGTCCTCTATATGCTATACATGAGTCTTAAACTAGGACTCCCATCCTGGCAGAATTTACTTTCCAATGGGAGCAAGAGATAGTTACAGGTGAAACATGCTATAGCAGAATAATAAGGAGTTAGAACACAGACTTTGGAGCCACCCACCTGGCTTCAAATCCCAGCTTTCCCTAGAGAAAATCACTTACCTGCTGTACTCAGTATCCTTGATTGTAAAACAGAGCTAATAACAACGATGATACTACCTCATAGGGCTGTTATAAGTATTAAATGAATTAATAGGTGTACAAGTAATTAGAACAGCGCCTGGCATGCAGTGCTATATAAGTACCTGCAAATATTAATACTATTTTGTATAAACTGCTAGGGAACACATAAGAAGGAAAAACTAAGCCTTCTTAGAGGAGTCAAGGAACTTTAAGGAGATGACATCATATCTGAGCCTTGAAGGATGTGCAGGAGTTCACTTGGTGAACAGTAGGGAAAAGGGCATTTCAAGTGAAGAAAACAGTTCAAGCAAATGAGCTGACCCATGGAAGAAACAGTATGCATTAAAACAAACAAACAAAACCTAATAGCTGAAGCCTAGGTGGGTGGAAGACAAATCCTGAGGCACCATTTTTGGCCATTAGCACTGAAGTCCACCAAACTAGTCAATGTTAAGTCAGAACTTGCCCTGATAACTTTCGAGAACTGACACCATACCATAAAACAACACTTACTAGCATTAACAATTTTTCCCGAATAAAGCAAATAAATCCAATTTATACCTACCGTTGACTGGGCACTGCAATGCCAAAACACTATGCTATTTACAAAAGGGCCTCATTTAATCCTTACCATGTTCCCTGGAATGGAGATTAAAGACTCCATTTTATACATGAGGAAACTGAGGCTGCTTAATCTCTTTTCCCAAGGTCACATAGATATTGGATAAGTGTTCAGCTGTAAGTACAAATAGTGGTTTCTTCCCCCACTCCCCCCCACATAAAGTGAAGTCTGGATGGAGGTAGTTATAGTCATTAGTTCAGTTATTCCACAATGCCACCAAAATACCTTCTATCTTTCCTCCGCATTATCTTTAGAGTATTAGCCATTGGCTCTAAGTCTATTCCCTATGATGCTTTTTTTATTCTCATCTTAAAGTACTACCAGCCAGGATTTTGTAAAGCTTTACTTTGTGAAATATCTCAAGGGTCAACTCATACAATTTACTAATTTCACAGATGGAGAAATAGAGAGATTTGCCCCTAGCAAACTAACAGAGTTAATTAGTTAAATGAGCTTAGAATTCAGTGCTCTTTCCGTAACACCAATTTAGTGGAGACTGCAAGTTGTCCACCAAATCTGTTCTTCCATTCTTCCTCGGCACATGGCTTGACTACATTTCCAGCCTCCCTGGCAGGTAGGTGTGGCCATATGACTAAGTTCTTGCCAGTGAAAGTGAGCAGAAGCAAGCAGGCCACTGCAGGGTCTAGGCCTTCAGCACTGGGTGTGCCTTCTCCCTGCTCCTTTTCCCTTTCCCACTGGCTGGCACCAGTGATGACTCAGCTTCAAACTTGCAGATGAGAACAATGCTCCAGAGAATGGAGAAGCAATATGACAAAAGAAACCTGTGTCCTTAAATGACCATTTGGGGCAGAGCTGCCCCACTGACCTGTACTGCTCACTTCAGAAAGGTTAACTCCCCTCAGAGTTGTTATGTGAGAAAAAAGAAACTTCTTTGTTCTTAGGCCATGGTACTGTTGAATCTCTTTGTCACAGCAGCTTAGCCTTTTACCCTAACTAATATGACCACGCAGCTTCTTTTGTATGTATTCAGAATAGCTTTACAAATGACCAGTTAGCCATCGTGGGGCAGAGCTGCCCCACTGACCTGTACTGCTCACTTCAGAAAGGTTAACTCCCCTCAGAGCTGTTATGTGAGAAAAAAGAAACTTCTTTGTTCTTAGGCCATGGTACTGTTGAATCTCTTTGTCACAGTAGCTTAGCCTTTTACCCCAACTAATATGACCACGCAGCTTCTTTTGTATGTATTCAGAATAGCTTTACAAATGACCAGTTAGCCATCATTTTAGAAAACAGCCCTATCTGCCCAAATAGGTGATAATCAAATAATAAAATTCCTGCCTGTGGCTACCACCCCAAGATTTCTTCATCGTGGTTACAGGGTATTTAATAATGAATGCGGATCACTTCTATAGAGACCCACTTAGCTTTTATGCTTTCATGAAATTAATTCAACAAATATTTGACTGTTTCTAGGTGCTGGGGATATAGACAAGTAAGTCACTGCATTCATAAAAGCTTGCTTTTTTGTGTGTTGTTTTCAGTGTTGTACTGTGTGTTCTGTTTAAGCAGAAAAACCCTCTTTGTAGAATGGGCAACTGAGGCTAAGAGTACAAATAATTACTGAGAGTTACAAAGGATCAAACCATGTACCTGGACTACAGATGAGCTATTCTCTTGCTCAGCCATAAAAATCAAGTAAAATATTTAAAAGACTAAGAATCTACCTCTCTCTTCAGAGTCAAAGTACTTCCTACCCACTTAAAACATCATCATACGAGGGCCGGCCCGTGGCTCACTTGGGGGCGTGGTGCTGACAACGCCAAGTCAAGGGTTAAGATCCCCTTACCAGTCATCTTTCAGAAAAAAACAAAACAAACAAAAAATCATCATCATCTGAACTGCAAGAAGTGTCTAAAGCCTAATCAAAATTTTCACTGACAAACATAGATGACCTAATAGCTCTCTGAGTGTTGGAATTAATTACCAAAACCATTTAGATAGCATTGATGGCATGACAGACTGGAGACTCAGGGTACCTGGACTGAAGGGCTCTGCTCATCTGGGGATTAGCTGAGGCCAGATGGTGCAAAATGGCATCCCTCACCCTCATGCCAGGTTTAGCAAATAGCTAGTCTCTATGGCCCTCCCCAGCTCTCAAATAAGATTTGATATGAGATTTAGTAGTCAAGTGAGAGGGGTGACCTGAGACTTGTCCTGGCTTTGCCAAAACTTGCTCTGTGACTGTGGAACATCCATGTTTTAGGCCTCAGCTTCCCCATCTGTACAAGAGGGGGCTAAGGATTCTTTCTTCTCTACATTTATGACAATCACAAGGCAGAACTACTTTCCTTCTCTACACTCAACAGCAAAGTCACTAAGAGGGCAGCAGGCAGAGAAGGGGAAATCCACTCAGGGCAATGCCTCAGATTTCTAGTGAGTGTTCTGCCTTCCCCAGGCTCTGCTGCTGGTGAAGAGTTCCATCTCACTAAATCTAGTTTCTAAGACTAGGGGCAATGGGTTCAGCCACAGTGCCTTGAACTTAGCAGGTGCTTCATAAATACTAGGCATTTTTTTTTTTTTTTTTTTAAACTCCTGATTTCCAATTGCCATAGAGATAGCAATGAATTCAATGAGAAGTAACTGCTCTGGGTATTTCAGATGGAAGGATTAAAGGCTGTTTTGAGGTAGGATTATGCAGCTGGCCAGTTAGCTTAGTTGGTTAGAGCACAGCTTTATAACACCAAGGTCATGGGTTGGATCCCTGTACCAGCCAGCTGCCAAGAAGAAAAAAAAAAAAAAACTAGTTTTTTCTGCCTATCCATCGAAACCTTTTTAAGCTTTAAAACATAGTTAGTAACTTGAGTGAAAAGCATTTCAGAGAGACTAAGTTTCCTCTCCAAAAACAGCCAGCTTAACACAGTGCTTAACAGCTCAAGTCTACTGGCCTCATCTCAGTTCCAGCTCTGCCACTGCTGGCTGTATTTCTTTGCTGAGCCTTGGTTTCCCCACTGGTTAACAGTAATGGTAACAGCACCTCCCTCCCATGGCTGCATGAGAGGATAATGTATATGAAGTGCTTAACACCGTTTGGTGCACAGAGAGTACTCATCTCCACTCCCAGTGGGAAGATGTGACTTCCCATCCCATTAGCTCCTAAAGTTGCTAATAAACTGATTGGGAAAGTTGTACCACATAAAGAACAAGGTGAAGTAGATACAGGGATAATTTCTTCTTTGACCAGAGAATAAATTTATTCTTGAGATTCAAATCAATTAAAGGTGTGTGAGGTTCTGGAATTCAGCACTGGTTAAAAAGGTCAATCACGTTGGATAGTTCTTTTACTCAGCCTTTTCCTCTATGTAGCCTTGTATGCACAGGTAACAATACATTTACCAAGAATTGCTTTTTAAGGTCCAGCAGACATGCTCCTTCTTCCACAGTCCCTTCCCCTCCCCTCTAAACTGAAATTCTACTCAGCTTTTTTTTTTTTTTT
>NW_007728159.1:275660-276530 GCF_000696425.1 Galeopterus variegatus | reverse complement strand
TCTATATAAAATAATAGATGGCATGATCTACCAAGAATGTCAAATTTGAGAGCAAGGGGGGCTGGCCGGTTAGCTCAGTTGGTTAGAGCATGGTGCTGATAACACCAAAGTCGAGGGTTCAATCCATATACCAGCCAACCATAAGAAAAAAGGGTGGGGGGGGGACAATTATTCTGTTTTATGGAATGAAGCGCTGCCCGACTCTAGAATCACAATAAAGCAACTGAGATCTTTAAAAAACATTTCTTTTTGAGAAAAAGCTATCGTGTTGATAACAGAGCATATTGTGTATAAACTAGATGTAGATATTATATACCATTTTAAGGACCAAAGAGGCTCTTGCAAACTTTTTCTTTATTTAACTTTCAATAAAAATACAGATTCTTGCGGGGTGGGGTACAGATTCTTCACACAATAGAAAGACAAGAGTGATAGTAATTATCACTTAGGAGCAGCTGAAAAAATTTCAAAGTCTTTAGTCTTCAAGTCCCGTGTCACAACCACTTCAGTCCGATTCCCTCCTTCTCTGTGGAATTCCAAGAACTGGTTTGGTTCACTCACTCATCTCTCTGGGCTGGTCCTTTCCTGCCATTCACTCAAATCCAGAACTCCTGATTTATGGCTCACAAACTTCAGTCATCCACAAAAACATCTGGAAATTAGATTATTTTTATCCAGAGTCAGGGATATAAACTTCTTTTAAAGGAGGTAGTGAATCCTGGCATTCACCACTAAAAAGGTCCTCAAACATAAAAATGTGCAGTCTGTGCCTCTTTTTAGAATAGAACCTTTGGGCCAGCCCGTGGCTTACTCGGTAGAGTGTGGTGCTGATAACACCAAGGCCCCGGGTTCGGATCCCATATAGGGATG
>NW_007728159.1:273085-274691 GCF_000696425.1 Galeopterus variegatus | reverse complement strand
ACAAGGCCGCACTCTAACCAACTGAGCTAACTGGCTAGCCCAGAATGTGAAACTTTAAAACGACACCACTGAATGAAAGAAAACGGTGGAAGCTTTTCACATAGCACTCCTCAGCCCAGACTGGGAGACAGACATGCCCCTCCTTAACTAGATCCCCACTACCTTTCCAAAGGCCTGAACGTGTCTCTTAAATGCTAGATTTCAGCTCTTGATCATTCTGCTCCGGGGATCCCATCTCTTTAGGTTCTTTGTCACAATCTGGGGAAATACTCTGATTTTCTATGGTGTTGACAGCATCCGAGTCCAATCTTCTTCTTTTCTTTAGTTGGTGCAAGTGGGATTTGGACTTTACATGTGCTGATAAGACAAAACCAAACCAAACACACAAACAAAAACAAACTCATTAGGATTTTCTAAAATCAATCCTACAAGCAAATAAAACTAAATATGCAATCCTTTTCTTTAACAATAAATAACAGATCAACACATGTATTGGTATAGCTGCTTAGCATTTTTAAGGGAAGAATAAGTTATATGTCCAACTAGCTAGCAAACTAGAGTAAGCTACCATATATCAAGTGTTCCATGCTAGGTGCTTTACATTGCTAATCCTCACAACAATCTTGCAGATGGTACTATTCTGTTCATTTTATTTGAAGGGAAACTGAAGTTCAGAGAGGTCGTACATTTTGTTCCATGTCGCACAGCAGGTAAATTCTTCTGCTTAGACCTACAGTTCCCAAGAGACCCCACTTTCCAGAATCAGGACTCTATGGTATGGGGCTTCCTGTTACAAATACATTTCTTTTTCTTTTTTTTTTGGTGGCTGGCCGATATGGGAACTGAACCCTTGACCTTGGAGTTACAAGGCTGTGCTCTAACCAGCTGAGCTAACCGCCTAGCCCCTTACGGATGCATTTCAACTACAAGGCTAAAAAGAGGAACAGAGCTGCCTTTCCCACTTCTTCCCAGCTCTCACTGGTTGCCCTTCCTGGTCTGACATTCCCATACTTGGGTCAGATAAGCTATCTGAATGACTAACCCACAAGGCTACCATTCTCCAAGCACACAATGCTTGAGAGACAGTAAGGTGTATTTGTCTCTGACAATCTCTTCTGAGGTTCCACAG
Organism: Galeopterus variegatus; assembly: GCF_000696425.1. Classification (NCBI taxonomy): domain Eukaryota; kingdom Metazoa; phylum Chordata; class Mammalia; order Dermoptera; family Cynocephalidae; genus Galeopterus; species Galeopterus variegatus. The sequence goes on along the minus strand of NW_007728159.1, from coordinate 273,562 downwards.
AAGCAGTAAAGCTGAAAGGCCACTGTTGCCTGATCTCAATCGCTGACCTCTCATCCCTAAGACAGTTTCCACCTTATGACTAACTCATACAGGCTTATTTTTACTATCCTGTTCTTTTTTAAGGCAATCTCATTTCACCTAAAGAATCAGATGACTAGATTAAATTTTCTTTTATCATATTAAAAACATCATTTTTAAGGGTTTAGAAGCAAGAATAAGTAAGGAAGAGGTTAGAAGTCAAAGAAAAGTTTATTTGGGAAAAAAGTGAGCTCTGTTCTCCAGCTAGAGCCTAAGGCAAAAACTGGGCTACTGGACTAGCTCTCCATGGCAGCAGGAGATGGGAGCAAGGATTTGACAGATGGCACTATAGAAGGGCTTACACAAGCTAAGCTCACAAAGGCTCACAAATGTTGCTTCTCTGAGGCTATCCCTGAAGGACATTCGACAAATCGAACCACTAAGTTTCCTTTAAAAAAA
>NW_007728159.1:269471-272530 GCF_000696425.1 Galeopterus variegatus | reverse complement strand
CTGGTGACCTACAGAAATCTGACAGGGGAGTGCAATGTAACTTTGTGGCAGAGGCAGATTCAGGCTCTAACGCAGGGATATAAAGCCTTAGAGTGAGGCTGGCCCTGGGGTAGTGAGGGGCCACCTTCTTTAGTTTCCCTTAACATCTTTTCATTGCAGTTTCAGCAACTATCTTCAATTCAACATACTACCTTAAAAACTGCTTAAGAGACACTTTTGAAGAATGTACTCAGGAGGAGTATCTGCACTTCCTGCTCCCTCCCAGCTTAGTTTCTGCTCCCTCCAGCATCTAGGATGAGTTGCCTGGCTTCCCTTACAATCCCATCTCACCCCCACTGAGTCCTAAACACGAAAGGCCAAGAAACTCCTCTAAGTCAGGATCATGAAGTCAAAGGAGCTCTAGAAAGTTAACTGCAAACCTCTCTGTACAAAATATCTATTCCAATTGAAGCTGGAGGGCATACGATCTTCCTTTGAATTTCACAATACAGAGACAAACTCCACAATTTGGGAAAGCCTCCAAGGAATTTGAGCACAGGCTCTTAGAGGAATCTGGTTGTCACTGTACCTATCAGCAGACTCCAGTATTCAATCTACAAACAATCTTAAATTTCATGAAGTCAATATGACCCCACCCTTACAGATTTCTTCACGCCCCTCCCCACATTCTACCTGCCCATTCACGGTCCCCGATGATGATTCGATCACAGAGGTCACATACGTGATAACTTCTCTTATTCTCAGTTTCACTGTATGGCATCTGTAGTGGAGTGGCTGCAGGCTTGCGGCCCTAAAAGAACAAAAGTTGGGAGCATTTGATTCAAAGAGATTTGAATATAATTCTCTGATATTAGGGGGAGTGGGATTTTCCCAAGATTCCTTTTTCTCACCCCCAGAGAACAGGTGGGCTGTGAACAGATTTTAGCAACAATCTTCCTAAATGTGACAGTAGAAATGCAGCCTCCAGGGATCTAAAAGCAGCCAGCCTCTCTGCTTTATTCTATGAAAAAGAAGGCTTGGCTCCCCAACATAGCAACAAAGGTGTCAGCTAAAGAAAGTGCTCTGAAAACCATATAAGAGACAGCACCATGATTAATAATCACCTGGATGAAACTTTGCACAATTTCAAGAGCAGGTTCAAGAACGGATTCCTCCCACTTTGAGACATCAGATACCTCTAAGCCATATACAGGGGGCACACTGGGACCAGGTCCTAATGATGACAAAGAAAAGTTGTGAGAGGTCAGCCTCCAAGACCCAATCTATTCTGCTCCCAGGACTTCAAAATCCTCAGGGGAAACACACAGGGCCGAGGGAACAGATATTCTGACAATGCTATTCATTCTAACCAGAAACATGAACCACAATCCAAGAAAGACCTAGAGCGTTGACTGGTCTGCAGCCAATAATCTGGAGATTGGGTGCGGGATCTTCCAGATCAGTCAGGAAACCAGAATAGAGTAACAGTTCTAATGACCACTGCGTGGGCTACCATATAAAGATAGCACATCATAGGAGGAAATAAACTAACAGCTTTAAGTAGGTGCCTGGTCTAAGTTCCATATCATCTTACAGTGATGGCACTCTGTGGCAAGAGAGTTCACAGCTTTCTTTAGGAGCAGACACTAGTCTCAGGTTTGCATAAATCTCTTCAGCAGCCTGGCATTCACGAAACTCGCTGATAGCTTGCCGATAATCATAAAAACAGAATAGTATCAGCCTATGAGCCACTGAATCTGAGATCTAGAAAGAAGCCTGGGAATTGATCTAGTTGAGCCCCTTCTTTTATAACGAGATCAAGAGAAGTATTCAAGAAATACCCTCTGGTAAACACTTCTAAATGGAGATGAGACTGGAGGTAGCAAAGAGTACAGCTACCAGCATTTCACCCATCTGAGCCAATCATGTTGCAAGAGTTTAGTCTCTGAGGGTAGCTTCCCCAACCTATAGACACACTAAATTGCCTTCCACAGCTAGGTTAAATCAGTTGCCTAAAGGCAAAGAGCACAGTCCCATGGACAAAAACATCAAAGGCCTCAGGATGCCAACAGCTGACAGGTGCTGGCCTTTTGATTATGCCAACCACAAATAAGATTCTTCATAAACTGGACTGGGCTGCACCTGCCACCACATGGAAAGGTGAGACGGGGAGGGTGCAGGCAGCATCCACAGCACACCTGGCCTTGGCTAAGCTCTGCACCTGTTTCCAGGCCACTCTACATTTTCCTTTCTCCTCTAAGTCCTTTGTTGGGCTTCTGTGCCCTGTCTAAGCACCTTTCAACAAGTTCTCGGCTCCCAGCTGCTATTTCTGGCTTGGGTCCAAGGCCAAGCTGGGGTGGGGAAGTCCCTCTGGCTTCTTGCCAGAACCATATCCCAGCAGACCAGTCCTGGCCAATCACACATGGCTCCTGATTTACAGGGCAGCTGTGCCTTTCATTCTAGCACCAGGACTGTACTGTCATACAAACGAATGAGGAACAGGCATATGACACACCATGTCATCAAGCCCTCTTGCCTCAGTGATGGAGGAGTTATTATGGCTTTACCACAGAAGGAAGTTCCAAATTATTACAAAAAAGTCTTTTGTTATAGACTTATTGTCAGATTTGGAGAGAAGAGAAGCTGCATTAGAAATTTGTAGTAGTGATGGAGGAGTTATTATGGCTTTACCACAGAAGGAAGTTCCAAATTATTACAAAAAAGTGTTTTGTTACAGACTTATTGTCAGATTTGGAGAGAAGAGAAGCTGCATTAGAAATTTGTAGTATTGAGGGCCGGCCCGTGGCTCACTCGGGAGAGTGCGGTGCTGATAACACCAAGGCCATGGTTCGGATCCTATATAAGGATGGCCACTTCACTCACTGGCTGAGCGTGGTGCTGACAACACCAAGCCAAGGGTTAAGATCCCCTTACCGGTCATCTTTAAAAAAAAACAAAAAATAAATAAAAAATAAAAATAAAAAGTGTCCACAAGATAAAACTGGAGTTTCACTTATTCTTAAATTAATCTCCCTTTAGCTCATAATCACACAATTTCTTACCTGAGGCCCAATACAAAT
>NW_007728159.1:214696-269278 GCF_000696425.1 Galeopterus variegatus | reverse complement strand
GACAACACCAAGTCAAGGGTTAAGATCCCCTTACCGGTCATCTTTTTTTAAAAAAAGAAAAAAAAAGAAAGAAATTTGTAGTATTGAACTTCAACTTCAGCTTACACTAACACTTCTCCTATCTAACAAGACATGAAGAGAAAGCAGGATAAGTAGAAGAAAGTATAAAGAGCCTCCTGGCACCAGAGTTCCCACTAGAGAGCTCAGACAGAGCGGAAGAGACATCAGCAATCCAGTGGTCAACAGCATGGATCAAGGTGTATGTGTTCAGGACCACCAAGGAGTAGGGGTGGAGGCTGCAGCTGGCCTTATCTATAACTGAAAACAGAAGTCTACTGGCAAAAGGTAAATATGGAATGACTCATAACCATATTTAAAAAGTGTCCACAAGGGCCGGCCCGTGGCTCACTCGGGAGAGTGCGGTGCTGATAACACCAAGGCCATGGGTTCGGATCCTATATAAGGATGGCCACTTCACTCACTGGCTGAGCGTGGTGCTGACAACACCAAGCCAAGGGTTAAGATCTCCTTACCGGTCATCTTTAAAAAAATAAATAAATAAATAAAAAATAAAAATAAAAAGTGTCCACAAGATAAAACTGGAGTTTCACTTATTTTTAAATTAATCTCCCTTTAGCTCATAATCACACAATTTCTTACCTGAGGCCCAATACAAATGCTGTCTAGCTAAATTTATAGCTAAGGGAAACAAGAGAAGTAGTATAAAGCAAAGAGTGTGGGCTCTGGAGTCAGGCCTGCATTCAGTACTGTACTGCCTACTAGTTGGAGGATTTTTGGCAAGTTATTTAACTTCTTGAGGGCTTTATTTTCTTATCTGCAAAAAGAAAAGAATAATATCTCCATCGAAGGCTCAATAATACATGCATAGCACCAAATTTAGTGCCAAAGACACATTACAAAGTCAAATGAATGAGAATTTCCTTTCCTTTCCCATAATGTGCTGTCCAACTAAAGTTTCAGTTGAAGCAACCTGAAGCACTATGTACCTAATCATGAAAGAGACGATGGGAGAAATGGTGATGGTTTTGCCTTTTTATACTACTCATCTGGCTCAAAAACCATTCTAATTAGGAAAGCCTCTCTACAGAAATCTGATTGCTCTTCAGGTACAAAACTGAAGCTGAAATCAGCCCTGAATACTAACTCTGCTAGGAAAACGTTGCTGTTTTGTTTTTACCTGTTTGCAGCCAGTACCTATCTGTTCAAGGCATAAGGCAGACTCCACAATGGAAACAATATTTTTCCTGAGATATCGCCAAAAAAATCCCTGGGTGATCATTTCTGCTACAGAACCTCCCCTAGGTCAGGGCCAAAATCTTAAAACAGGTCCAGAAACTAAAGTTCATTTTCTGGGTGAGCAGAGGATATCTATATTCTATTAAAAATAGGCCTGGGGATAAAACAAACAAAAAACACAAAAAACATGAGACTTACTGTTCAAAAACCGGTTTTTAACCCACCGGTTTTGTTTCCGGGCATATCTCTTAGTTACTTGTTTCAAAGCTTCGATACCTGAAAAATACAGTAGATATAAGAACATCTAGGTAAGTACTTTTTACCCTGCTGAAAGGCAGGCCCTCCCAGCCCAGCAGAAGAGAAAATCAGCCACAGCAGCACAATGTTAGACGTGATGGACAAAAATCTCAATTCTGAGCTGAGTGAGGGTCATTTGGGACTCTTCTAGCCTCAGCAATTTCTAAAACCATACCAGCAGGGTACTCTGTCACCCAAGGATGTCCAAAACTAGGTTAGACGGAGGAATTCACACCTTTCTTTAGAAGCTGGTTACTAGTCTCTGGTGTGCATTTTCCCTCAGTGATCAGGTACTCGTGAAATTCCTTGAAGCCAATTGATTGGAAGATACCATGTTGATAGTCCTGGCTGGGAACAGGAGAGCATCAGCAGGTGAGCCATTGCTTCTGAAAGCTAGCAGGGGCCTTGGAGATGATCTAGTTGAGCCATTCATTTCATTGAGAAGTACACTGAGGTCCTGAACAGTTAGTTACTCTGAAATTCTCCCCTCCTCTACCCACCAACTCCCATGTTACTTCCTTGAAAAACAACTCTGGGAAATGTCTGAAAAGATTAGGAAATTGCAACTGTAACAAATATACCAAACCTCCTTCCAATGCCAAGGACAAAGGCTAATAAACAAGTAGACTCAAAGCCAGTACTGTGTCTACCGTCTACAGGCAAGGAATGGAGAATACGTCAGAATAACAGCAAAATCCTTACCTATTTTCTGAAACAATCTTCTGATTATAGCGTCTATGAAAATCTCTTAGTTCTTCCAAGAGCCCAGCAGCAAGCATGTCATCCACCCTCTTATCCAAGCGCTCATCTAGAACTTGAATCAAATTAGCCCATCAACCAGCAAGCATGTTACAGGTGCCCACTATACACTTACATAGTGAATGAACAGGCTGCCACAAAGAAGAGAATTTGTTCAAATGGAAGAAAGGATTTAGGTTCCAAAGATTATATAATAATTCATATTATATTTACTCACACTTAAGATTCTGCAACTCCAAAAAAAAAAAAAAAGAGCCAGGATGAAGCACATGCCTTCTCATTATATAAAGTACAGCTTTTTTTGTATACAATTACAGCTATTATGAAAAACAAATATTTAATACTTGTATGAAATATACATCCACTGTTTGTAGAGGTGGCTGAGGACCCCCAATTTACCTTTCTTAACTTTTGTCATTATATTTGTCATTATACTCTAACTTTGTGTTATTTTACATTTAAGAATCCCCATATGACATCTTGGGTAGGAATAAGGAACTTGAATCCAAAGCCACCCTAGCACACCAAGGTCAACTGTTTAGATCTCTGTACCAGCCAGCTGCCCAAAAAACAATCAAAAAACAAAAAACAAAACAAAGCCATCCTAGGTATATCTTGAACTACTGAGCCAGACAAAGGAGTAAAGAGTGAGAAGTCATAGTTGTTCGGACGTGGTGGCCAAACACAGCTTTATTATGAATCAGATACCATTATTTCATGCTGAATTATAGTACATTTTTATTTACAAAAATTTCATTATTGAAAAATTATTTTTCTATAAATTTACTGCAGATTAATTTAACAAATTTTCACCATTTCAATTATGCTCTTCTACATCTCTATCATTGCTATTTCTTAGCCTGCAATGATAGCAATCTTTTTTCCCATCTTCCTAAAAAGTTTGCATTTATAGAGGACATTCTGAGCACTTTCTATGTATTAATTCACCTAATCCTCAATGAAGCTAAGAGATATGTACTGTTATTATTATCTCCATTTTACAGAAGAATTGGAGTATGGAAAGGTAAACCAAATTGTCTTAAAACTCACACAGTTAAGGAGAGAGCATTGTCAGGTGGAGCAAAAATTTGAAATCAGAGAGTCGGTCTCAGAGCCTGTGTTCTTAATCGCTACTCTATACTGCCTGTCCACAAGCAGTATAATCTCATCTCCCTAGAACAAACTCATAGGTTACCTTTACAAATTGGTCCCTGACTCCCCCCAGAAAACACTCATCATCCCTTCTCTGCCACGCCACAGCACTCTGAATATATCTCTAGCCCTACATTTATTGCACTACAATATCTATTTTGCTGTCTGTCACCCTACTAGACTGGGAGCTCCTTAAGAGCAGGCACTGTCTCAAATCATCTCTGAAACCCGAGCACTACACAGAATACTAGAGACTTCACTGAATGTTTGTTGGATGAATAAATTATTACTATCACAGGGCGTTAATATACCTTAGCAACAAAAACATCATCAGGCTAACTAGCTAATCATCATACCCATTTCTCAGACTTACTGCTTTAAGAATAATCAGTGATCCAGGATCTAGACAGCCCAGAGGTCAGACCCCCTTCCACAGGAGGCCTTCCTTCTCCTTGTCCTTTGGACCTTCCCTGGTTAGCAGTCTCTTTCCCATCTACCTATCCCATCCTATCCTACCCCTGGTATCTTCCTACCCAGGCTACCCTTCCTCCCTTTCCAGACAGATACCTAAGGAAATGGCACTGTACCTAAGTCAACAAATAATGATAATGGTATGAAAATTAACAGCTAACACTTGTTTAACGCTTATTATGAGTCACCCATGGTTCTAAGCATTTTATATACAGTAACTTATTATTCTAAGTTCTATCTCAGAGAGACTCCAAGGCACTGAAGGGCTTTTACCTGTCTGGTCAGCATGAAGCCAGAGGATGCAAGGGTTAGGAAACTTCAGAGGGCCTCCAAGGGGACCACCACCGTCCTCTGCATGCTGACGATGAAGAAATTCACTATGAGAAATTCCCGTTTCTTCAAACACTTGTAAGCTCCTAAGTTTTTTAAAAGGGGAGAGAAGGGACACACCCATAAAAACCTCTTTCTCATTTTCACTGCATAAGTGCCCAAAGGCATGAAGGTCAAGGGTTACTTCAATCCTACAGCTACTCAGAAAAGGGTCCTAAGGAAAACTTTAGGTCATGTAAAAACTGATAATTATTTTTCTAAACATATACACAATTTTCTGAAATCAGTTAAACAGGGTCAGTAACAACAGGTTTCTTCTACACAAATAGAATGGGACTCACTGACTTTCAGGTAAGCAATAAAAGAGCTTGTTTGGGACACTTTGTTGTAAGCCAACAAGTCTGGTCTAGCTGGAGTGCCTTTCCCACAGTACAAAAGTATGTCGTATATCCAGCTCATCAACTTTCTTTTTAAATATGTCTAAAATTAATGAAGACTGCTCCTGGCTAATCCAGTACTCTATTGGCACAAAGATCGCTGAAGAAAAAACTCACATACTTATTCTTAAGCCATCATTCACTTCTATCCCTACGTATTATGTTATGCAGCACTCGGTAATTCAACTCCCAAATCTATACTCTACCACTCTGAATGATTGCAACTTATCAGCTTGAAAGTGATCTTTCCCTTCCTGACCCAATTCCACTTCCTAAAACCCTAACACAAGAGTAGAGACCCCTTGTCCTTCAGTATCACTATTCACTCAAAGAGGATCTATGAGAAAAAAATGTAGTAACAGATATCTCACTTATCTGGAGATTAGGATACAGCCTCAAACCAAAAGAAACATGAAAAAAGTCCTCCAATCCTCTCTAAAGGAGAGACTCCAGAGCTCTTGCTTGGAATCTATTGACACTTACTAAGACAATTCTTAAACTCATTACTAGTTTAGAAGCAGCAAAATGAGGAGAGGTGATAAGANTTTCCTTTCCCATAATGTGCTGTCCAACTAAAGTTTCAGTTGAAGCAACCTGAAGCACTATGTACCTAATCATGAAAGAGACGATGGGAGAAATGGTGATGGTTTTGCCTTTTTATACTACTCATCTGGCTCAAAAACCATTCTAATTAGGAAAGCCTCTCTACAGAAATCTGATTGCTCTTCAGGTACAAAACTGAAGCTGAAATCAGCCCTGAATACTAACTCTGCTAGGAAAACGTTGCTGTTTTGTTTTTACCTGTTTGCAGCCAGTACCTATCTGTTGAAGGCATAAGGCAGACTCCACAATGGAAACAATATTTTTCCTGAGATATCGCCAAAAAAATCCCTGGGTGATCATTTCTGCTACAGAACCTCCCCTAGGTCAGGGCCAAAATCTTAAAACAGGTCCAGAAACTAAAGTTCATTTTCTGGGTGAGCAGAGGATATCTATATTCTATTAAAAATAGGCCTGGGGATAAAACAAACAAAAAACACAAAAAACATGAGACTTACTGTTCAAAAACCGGTTTTTAACCCACCGGTTTTGTTTCCGGGCATATCTCTTAGTTACTTGTTTCAAAGCCTCGATACCTGAAAAATACAGTAGATATAAGAACATCTAGGTAAGTACTTTTTACCCTGCTGAGAGGCAGGCCCTCCCAGCCCAGCAGAAGAGAAAATCAGCCACAGCAGCACAATGTTAGACGTGGTGGACAAAAATCTCAATTCTGAGCTGAGTGAGGGTCATTTGGGACTCTTCTAGCCTCAGCAATTTCTAAAACCATACCAGCAGGGTACTCTGTCACCCAAGGATGTCCAAAACTAGGTTAGACGGAGGAATTCACACCTTTCTTTAGAAGCTGGTTACTAGTCTCTGGTGTGCATTTTCCCTCAGTGATCAGGTACTCGTGAAATTCCTTGAAGCCAATTGATTGGAAGATACCATGTTGATAGTCCTGGCTGGGAACAGGAGAGCATCAGCAGGTGAGCCATTGCTTCTGAAAGCTAGCAGGGGCCTTGGAGATGATCTAGTTGAGCCATTCATTTCATTGAGAAGTACACTGAGGTCCTGAACAGTTAGTTACTCTGAAATTCTCCCCTCCTCTACCCACCAACTCCCATGTTACTTCCTTGAAAAACAACTCTGGGAAATGTCTGAAAAGATTAGGAAATTCAAAAAAAAAAAAAAAAAAAAAAAAAAAGAGCCAGGATGAAGCACATGCCTTCTCATTATATAAAGTACAGCTTTTTTTGTATACAATTACAGCTATTATGAAAAACAAATATTTAATACTTGTATGAAATATACATCCACTGTTTGTAGAGGTGGCTGAGGACCCCCAATTTACCTTTCTTAACTTTTGTCATTATATTTGTCATTATACTCTAACTTTGTGTTATTTTACATTTAAGAATCCCCATATGACATCTTGGGTAGGAATAAGGAACTTGAATCCAAAGCCACCCTAGCACACCAAGGTCAACTGTTTAGATCTCTGTACCAGCCAGCTGCCCAAAAAACAATCAAAAAACAAAAAACAAAACAAAGCCATCCTAGGTATATCTTGAACTACTGAGCCAGACAAAGGAGTAAAGAGTGAGAAGTCATAGTTGTTCGGACGTGGTGGCCAAACACAGCTTTATTATGAATCAGATACCATTATTTCATGCTGAATTATAGTACATTTTTATTTACAAAAATTTCATTATTGAAAAATTATTTTTCTATAAATTTACTGCAGATTAATTTAACAAATTTTCACCATTTCAATTATGCTCTTCTACATCTCTATCATTGCTATTTCTTAGCCTGCAATGATAGCAATCTTTTTTCCCATCTTCCTAAAAAGTTTGCATTTATAGAGGACATTCTGAGCACTTTCTATGTATTAATTCACCTAATCCTCAATGAAGCTAAGAGATATGTACTGTTATTATTATCTCCATTTTACAGAAGAATTGGAGTATGGAAAGGTAAACCAAATTGTCTTAAAACTCACACAGTTAAGGAGAGAGCATTGTCAGGTGGAGCAAAAATTTGAAATCAGAGAGTCGGTCTCAGAGCCTGTGTTCTTAATCGCTACTCTATACTGCCTGTCCACAAGCAGTATAATCTCATCTCCCTAGAACAAACTCATAGGTTACCTTTACAAATTGGTCCCTGACTCCCCCCAGAAAACACTCATCATCCCTTCTCTGCCACGCCACAGCACTCTGAATATATCTCTAGCCCTACATTTATTGCACTACAATATCTATTTTGCTGTCTGTCACCCTACTAGACTGGGAGCTCCTTAAGAGCAGGCACTGTCTCAAATCATCTCTGAAACCCGAGCACTACACAGAATACTAGAGACTTCACTGAATGTTTGTTGGATGAATAAATTATTACTATCACAGGGCGTTAATATACCTTAGCAACAAAAACATCATCAGGCTAACTAGCTAATCATCATACCCATTTCTCAGACTTACTGCTTTAAGAATAATCAGTGATCCAGGATCTAGACAGCCCAGAGGTCAGACCCCCTTCCACAGGAGGCCTTCCTTCTCCTTGTCCTTTGGACCTTCCCTGGTTAGCAGTCTCTTTCCCATCTACCTATCCCATCCTATCCTACCCCTGGTATCTTCCTACCCAGGCTACCCTTCCTCCCTTTCCAGACAGATACCTAAGGAAATGGCACTGTACCTAAGTCAACAAATAATGATAATGGTATGAAAATTAACAGCTAACACTTGTTTAACGCTTATTATGAGTCACCCATGGTTCTAAGCATTTTATATACAGTAACTTATTATTCTAAGTTCTATCTCAGAGAGACTCCAAGGCACTGAAGGGCTTTTACCTGTCTGGTCAGCATGAAGCCAGAGGATGCAAGGGTTAGGAAACTTCAGAGGGCCTCCAAGGGGACCACCACCGTCCTCTGCATGCTGACGATGAAGAAATTCACTATGAGAAATTCCCGTTTCTTCAAACACTTGTAAGCTCCTAAGTTTTTTAAAAGGGGAGAGAAGGGACACACCCATAAAAACCTCTTTCTCATTTTCACTGCATAAGTGCCCAAAGGCATGAAGGTCAAGGGTTACTTCAATCCTACAGCTACTCAGAAAAGGGTCCTAAGGAAAACTTTAGGTCATGTAAAAACTGATAATTATTTTTCTAAACATATACACAATTTTCTGAAATCAGTTAAACAGGGTCAGTAACAACAGGTTTCTTCTACACAAATAGAATGGGACTCACTGACTTTCAGGTAAGCAATAAAAGAGCTTGTTTGGGACACTTTGTTGTAAGCCAACAAGTCTGGTCTAGCTGGAGTGCCTTTCCCACAGTACAAAAGTATGTCGTATATCCAGCTCATCAACTTTCTTTTTAAATATGTCTAAAATTAATGAAGACTGCTCCTGGCTAATCCAGTACTCTATTGGCACAAAGATCGCTGAAGAAAAAACTCACATACTTATTCTTAAGCCATCATTCACTTCTATCCCTACGTATTATGTTATGCAGCACTCGGTAATTCAACTCCCAAATCTATACTCTACCACTCTGAATGATTGCAACTTATCAGCTTGAAAGTGATCTTTCCCTTCCTGACCCAATTCCACTTCCTAAAACCCTAACACAAGAGTAGAGACCCCTTGTCCTTCAGTATCACTATTCACTCAAAGAGGATCTATGAGAAAAAAATGTAGTAACAGATATCTCACTTATCTGGAGATTAGGATACAGCCTCAAACCAAAAGAAACATGAAAAAAGTCCTCCAATCCTCTCTAAAAGAGACTCCAGAGCTCTTGCTTGGAATCTATTGACACTTTGAGATTAGGATACAGCCTCAAACCAAAAGAAACATGAAAAAAGTCCTCCAATCCTCTCTAAAGGAGAGACTCCAGAGCTCTTGCTTGGAATCTATTGACACTTTCTAAGACAATTCTTAAACTCATTACTAGTTTAGAAGCAGCAAAATGAGGAGAGGTGATAAGAAAGAACTGATTAATAAAAGGGGAGAATAATAAAAACCAAGTTCTAGAATTATGTCATAAAACAACGTAAAGATGAATGTTCATCATAATATCCCCAAATTCAAAAAAAATTTTTTTGAAAGATTTCTATCAAAATGTTTAAAATAAAATGTTTGGATACTGGAAAGTATAAACTTCATTAATTTAGAACATGTATTCACAATGGGGTGATATTTTCTTTAAGGTGGTGGAAAAAACTTTTTTTTATTACAGTGTGTGGCTCTCTGAAAGACAACCCTATCTGAAAAAAATCGTATTCTTTAGTATTAAATTGTACTGGGGGCGGGGGATAACGGGAACAATTAGGAAAAAAAAATCTACAAAGGCTCCTGGGGCAATAATGAAAAGGGCTAAGAAACACTGATCTAGAAAGTTCATTTTCTAGATACTTCATAACCCCTATCAATGCTAGGTGTTACTATAATATTTAATCTGTATTATCATCCAAATAGTAGGTCTTTCACTAGATGTTCTACTACATCAGAATCACTCTTAATACTGCAGAAAAACAGACCTAACACATGAGGCTGCAATTTCAAAACAACCTAGGACACATGACCTTATGAGTTTATTTACCACTTCTCTTCCTTACAAGAAAGTCTCCATGTGCAAAGGTGAGCTGATCTATGAGACAGTTTATAAAATCCATCTCCCACTGGGAAAGCTGCTGGGGCAGAACTCAACATTGCACAATCAATTATGAAACTCAAATCACAATGTAAACAGATTGCATGCCAGAAAAAATTTATATGAAAACTGTTATACAAGCAAAGATCAAATAGAAAATGAAGAAAGATTACATAGGCCTTAGGGAAAAATGATATTGTACTATGCATTTAAAATGTAACAACAAGTAGGGTGCGACTATTTATTGAGGGAGTTGGACTCAGGCAATAACTCAGAGCCTCCCAACCTGCTGAGCTAGAACAACACATCAATCTGCACTAACTCCTATTACCAAACCTCTCTCGTCACCCAAGCAAACTGAAGAACTGACTGACCCCCAACTTACCTGGCCACTTTGCGCTTGTCATGAGGGTGCAGCTTGGCGGCCATTTCTGGGTCCACTTGGCTTAGGCGTTTGTGGAGTGTATGGCCATCCTCCTTTTCAAGCTCTACTTTCCGGTCAACTGCTTTCTCAGTGCCCATCTCCTGGGGCTATTAAATGAAGGTTTAGAAGTAGACTTAATTCTACAATTCAGCAAACATTGAGACAGTGTATGTGTCAGGCACTTTGCTAAGTATCAGAAATACAGAATAAAGATGAATCAGAAGACCCTGCCATATGGTGAAAGATAGATCATAAACAGAACATTCCAATACACTGTGGTAAGTGCTGTGAGGCCAAAGGAAACAAAGAGGATGGAAGACTGATTGCCTATGGAAAAACTCAGCTACCCTGCCTCCTTGTCAGAAATACAAACAGGCACAGGGCTACCATATCTATTTTAACATTACTAGCACAATATAGTTTGCAGAGTCTCTCACCCTATGTAATAGCAATTCTGTAAGAAAGGTCAGTGTTGAATGTCTCCCTGACATATATTGTGTTGCCAGCCAGGAGATGCTGAATCAGACTAATATACTGTGAACTTACATGGAGATGCTAATTAATCCACACAGGAACATTTTTCCCATACATAGCCCCTGCCCTTAGGCCAGCCTGGAGGAGCACACTTCACATATGGAGGTGGCATTTGCTTCAGAATATTAAGTAGGAAAATTACAGTTGCTGAATATAAGAAATAGGCAAGAGTCAATGTCCTCCCACTAAAATTATCCAGCAAGAAAGAGACACCCATTTCCACAGTGAGTTAGAAGTGAACTAAACATACCTTAGTATTGACAAGAACTTTCCAGAGCAGAGATTCAATGTAATAATTGGTTCCTCCCACGACAATAGGAATTTTGTCCCGGGCAAAGATATCTTCAATGTGAACATTAAGAAAGACATCATGATATTTAACATCAAGAAGAGAATCCTGACTCACTTGGGAAGAAGAGTATTAGCAAGAAACCACAATCATTTGTCTGCAGAGCAGAGTAGAAAGGGTAGAAACCAAAATGAATTGACATCAGTTTCCCATAAGTTTTCAGAATCATTTCCAATCAGTTCTGGAGGGACTTAAAAATAAATGCATGATAGTAATTCTTTCTAGTTCTAGAACTTTCTAGGTCTTACTGCCAAAATTCAAAGTTTTACTGGTATTCCAAATCAGTTTAACAAGCATAAGCCCAAGGACTCTCACAGAACCAAGTGTCAGCTGCTCAGGAAGCAACTGAGGTGACATCCAATGTGTGACTATGCCTTCTGAAGCTAAACACAAGCTGGTTTCTCTAAGGTTCTTAGATTCAGTCTCTACCATTATGTGGCAGTAGTACACATTTTTGCCATGTGAGAGACCTCACCAAATAAGCTGAGCAGCACAGGTTCTGAAGACAAACAGACTTCAATTACCAGGTCCAGCTCTTAGGCAAGTTATTAAACCTGTCTGAGCTTCAGTTTTCTCACCTGTAAAATCCCCATGAATTCTTCTTATGAGCATTAAATTTGACAATGCATATAAATCTCCTACCATAATGCCTGAAAAGTAATAAGCACTCAATTTACTTTAGCCACTATTGTTTTTGTATCCCTACTGCTTTGAACTCTTCTTTTTAGAATCTCTGTTGAACAGATAATTAATTATCTGCTTTAACAAGGGCTTTGTTTCTGAGGATAATTGCTTTTTAAAAAAAGACTTTCAATACCCAAATAAAAAATGATTTACACACTTCTTCCCCTTGCCAGTCAATCTGTGGGCACAGAGAAAGATGACCTTTTTTTCTATCAGAAGTCAACTAACCCTTAAGAGACTGGGGTGGGGTAAGAATAAAAATGTTACCAATCAAGGATCATAAAGAAAAACAGAAATTCTCTATTCTGCCTTTAAATTAACTATAGGGAGCATACAATTACACCAATAAAACAAAAATTCAATTATATAATATGATTAACAAGGGGAAAGTGAGCAAGGAAAAGACAAGGGAAAGGGGAAAATGGTGAGATACCAGAAGAGAGGAAAAGAGGGAGGCAGACGGGATAGGAGGTATTTGATGGAAAAAGGTTTAACTTGTTTGCCCAAGCCATGCAATAACTGTAATTCTGAGCAAAACTCTTCACTCTGGGTCTCAGTAACGAGTAACTTCACATGTCAAATCAAAAAGGCTGATTGGTTAGAGCATGATGTTGTAATACCAAGGTCAAGGGTTTGGATCCCAATGCCAGACTGCTGCCAAGGGGGAGAAAAAAAAAAAAAGAGGCTGATGATGAATACTTCTTAAGGTACTTTCAGTCTGACATTCTGATTTCAGACTCACCAAAATTCACAAATCTCCTGGCCTATAAGTGATCTGATTAAGTTATCGTCTGTTGTTCCTGTCCTTTGAAAATCTTACTTAGCTCTCCATTTTGTATCAGTTCTTTCTGAACAACTGAACTATCTTATAGCAACAACTTACATTTAGTGACATATTTTTAATTTGCAACTGGCTTTCATGCACTACATTATTTCATCTGATACAATGGCCTTGTAAAGTAGGTAGGGCAGGAATTATTATCTGCATTTTAATCTCTGCTCATTTGATAGGCAAAAAATATTATCTCATTATTTTAATTTGCATGCCCCCGATTAACAACAAAGGTAAACCTTTTTTATGTTTATCATCATTTGTATATCTTCCTTTGTGAATTACTGCTCATGCCCTTCAAGTACGTTCAGTATTGATTCATAAGAGTTCTTCACATATTAAGACTATTAGCCATTTGCCTTTCCTATGTTACAAATATTTTCCCCCAGGTTTGTAGACCATTTTTAAATTTTGTTTATAGTGGGCTGTTTTCCTTCTTTTTATTAACTTATAAAATGCAGGGCTGGTTGGTTAGCTCAGTTGGTCACATCATGGTGCTGATAACACCAAGGTCCCCTGGTTCAATCCCTGTACCAGCCAACAGCAAAAAAAAAAAAATGTAAATTATAAAATATGAGGGTACTTCAAAACGTTCATGGAAAGATTCATATTATCTTTTAATTCTATTTTTCCATGAATTTTTTGAAGTATCCCCATACTCCATACATACAAAAAAACATGTATAACACAAAAATTATGAATAATAAAACAAATACTCATGAACCCAGTGTAAGAAATAGAATATTACCAATAATTCCTTTGAAGCCTCCTGTGTATTCATTTCCATCCCAACACCTACACTTCCTTCTCAGAGGCAATCACCATCCTGAATTGCTTTACTTTGGGGCTTGCTTTTCATCATTCCCTTGCTTTTCTTTACATTATTACTGATATGTATGTATCCCCTGAACAATATATTGCTTAGTTTTGCTTGCTTTTTAAACCTTTATAATAACACGTAATGGCATGAACATGTATGTATCCTTCTGTAATTTACCACACTTTATATATGGTTTCCAAGATTCCTACACATTGATTGATGCATGTAGCTGCAATTTATTCATTTTCACTGTTGAAAAGTACTTAATTAATATGGACAAAACAAATTTTATGCATTCTTCTATATGTGGGAATTTGGGTGTTTACATGTTTTTGGTATTAAGTGCAATGCTGTTATGAATAAGATCTACCACACATCATCTCCTGATATACCTGTGGCAAGAGTCTCTCTAGGGTATATACCTAGGAGTTCTGGTTGATATACATTCTCACCAACACAAATTCTTCATTCTCACATGTTCAAATCTAGGTATTTTCCATTTGTCAAAAAAGTGATTACATATACAAAGCCCTTCCCTACTGTAAAATCACATAACTACTCAATTGCATATTCTCCCATTTCTTAAAAAATTTCATTAAAAAAGATATACTTAACTCTCAAACCCATCTGGAATTTATATTTCATATATAATGAGGACCTGACTTTATTTTTTTCCAAAACAATTAACTGTCCCAGGAACAATTATTAACTACTTCATTATTTCTCCACTGTTTTGAAGTTCCACCTTGAGCATAAGCTAAATACACATGCCCATTTGAGTCTGTATCTGGATTTTTCTATTCAATGCTATAAATTTATCTAGTATTATATAAGTTCCAAGTTGTTATAATTATTATGACTTTTCAATATGTTTTAATATCTGGCAGTCCAGACATTTAAGGCAATCTGTACATTAAAATATAAGGCAAGTTCCCCTTACATTATTTTTTCAATCAGATCCCTGTACCAGTCAGCCTCAAAACAAAACAAAAAAACTTCATTGTAATTAGGGCTGGCAGTTAGGTCAGCTGGTTAGAGCATGGTGTTATAACACCAAGGTCAAGGGTTTGGATTCCCATATTGGCCAGCAGCCAAAAAAATTCTTGGTCTTACCCAGAACTATTTTTTCCAGTCCCACCCACCCACCCACCCACTCAACAATCCCTTTGAAATTCTAACTGTAACTCCATTGCATTTATAAATCAATTTTATATCCACATTTAAAGGGTAGGAAATTGAAGCTCAGTGGGATTAAGTAAATGCTTTACCCAGTAAAATTCACCTGTTCAAAAGAGGTAGTTCTAGGACTAGAACACAGATTTTCTGATTCCTATATCAGTGTTCTCCGTAGAATCACTTGTCACTAAAATAGTGCTTCTCAAATTTTAATGTGCATATAAATCACCTGGGACACTTGTAAGCAGATTCTAATTCAGTAGGTCTGGAGTGGAGCCCAAGATTCAGCATTTCTAACAAGTTCTAAGGGGATGCTGATGTTGCAGTGTGAGAACAAGACTTTGAGTGCAAGGTCTCAATCCATATATTTCAATCCACATAATTCTGAAAAGGATGCTACCTATTGGTAGTTATGTCTTGGGTGCCCCTGCTTAGAAGAAATTGCCACTAGAAAGAAAACTTCTTTCTTGGGGCTGGCCTATTAGCTCAGTGGGTTAGAACTGGTGTTGGTAACAACAAGGTCAAGTGCTTGATCCCTGTATCAAACAGCTGCCAAAACAAAACAAAACAAAAACAAAAACAAAAACAAAAAAACCCTTCTTTCTTGGCTTGGGCTGCTCTGCACCCACCAAGCCTAGTTGCTGTCTTTCCTAAGGATATCAGAGCAGTTGCTTTGTTCCTGAAGTCCACCACTGTGTAATTCGTCACAAGAGGATCCACAAAGCTGATCATGTGGTGCTGGCAGATTCTCTGCTCTTGGGCAGAAACCTTGTTGGTGATGATGTCCAGGCCTTCATAGACCTATGGGAAAGAAAATTAACATGAAAATGTCATCTGTCTCCATAAAATGCATACTTGATGAGTGGAGATGGTGATCTATTCCTCCCTTCCAGCCAAACACTTGAGTGACCCAAAGCACCAGCGTAGATGTGTTCTGAAAGCACAGCCAGATCCACAACACCCAGGACAAAAAAAGAAGAAAACAGAGCACTGGCTTTCTTACCAAATAGCAGATTTTAGCTTAGACATAAAGATAAAAAGGGCATGTAAATCCACACACAAGCGAGAACTAATTCTGCAAGACTAAAAGGTTCTTTAGGCCTGAACTGTAAACATATAGAAGAGGGCAGGTTGTTTTATTTATTCAACTTATCACAAGTCTACAGAAAGGTAATATTTTGCATTGCTCATAGTTCTACTTCAAAATGCTTAGATATTTCTTGCACTGAAATGGCTCTAAAAGGTTTCTAGAATTTGTATAAGATTGTTTCTACTTGTGGAGAGGTAGCCTATCTACAAAGATATATGTAAAACACACACATACACACTTTGAAGTCAGAACCCCTAATACTGCTGTACTCTGGGGAAAACATTGTGATCTATCCTAATTACTGCTTCAGGAGGTCAGCACATACTCAAAGGCAATATCCTGTCTGTAAGCTCTTGATCTGCCAATTCAAGTAAAAAGTTCAAGTGTACTTTCTTTAAATGTAAGGTCTCAGATGGAGAGCAGATCTGAAAACACTAGTTTGAAAATACGGATGAATGCTTTGAGATTAAATGTTTTCTCTGTAATCACTGATTCTACAGGGAGCACTGAATGAACAAATAATAAGTTCCGGAGAGCCCACGAAGATGTTAAAAGCATTTTTTATCTCACATTTCCCTTTACTTATATGGGTGTCAAATAAGTACAGTACAGTGTAATGGCTAGGAGGAAGGACCCTGGCGCCAGACTGCCTCAGATCAGAAGTTCCGGAGAGCCCACGAAGATGTTAAAAGCATTTTTTATCTCACATTTCCCTTTACTTACATGGGTGTCAAATAAGTACAGTACAGTGTAATGGCTAGGAGGAAGGACCCTGGCGCCAGACTGCCTCAGATCAATTCCTAGCTCTGCCACTCACTAGTTATTTGTACTTGCAGTAGTCAGTTACTAACCTCCCTGTGCCTCAATTCCATATCAGCAAAATGGGGTAATAATAGTATCAATCTCACAGGGTTATTGTGAGGATTAAATGAGTTAACACATGTAAAAAGCACTAGTTTTTGCCTGGCATACTGTAAGAGCTACATGAGGGTCATTACACTACTACCTATAATATCACTACAACTACTACTATCACAACACCACAAGGAAAAAGGAAAATAACTTTAGTGTCACTGTTCAACACTCTGAAGCTTCTGTGCTCTTATCTACTGAGGTTGCTTACCCAGCAAGGATATAAGCTGTCTTCAAGAAAATAAAATTGTTAAATAGTAAAACAGCACACAGAAAACATAATATAAATACAGCCATAGGGAAAAGAACCAGGTCTGTCTTTTTAACTCATTTAATCTGTGCATGACAAGAAACTTGCATTCTTACACCTGAATACTGACGGAATCTTTAGTGATATCTTTTCTGTGTATCTTAAACAAGACTTCCTTCTGCTGTTATAAAGTGTCATAGGGTATATTATACACTGGTGTCTACTACTACTGTGCAAATTAAGAAAACAAAAGTTGGGGGGGGAAAGAGTTACTCCCCTCTCTTTTCCCACAGTCCTTAGTTGACTGCTGTAGCTTAGAAATCCAGATGATCCAGTGTTAAAAAGCTTACATAGCAACAACTCAATGTTGCTAGTAGAGGATTTTCAAATGCTGGTAAGTATGTTACAGCAAAAAGGATTCTCATTTTTCACAGTGACATCAATGTTAAGGAAATGCATAGCTGCAAGTGTACTTTTACCCTACTCTCCAAAAAAGCCAAAATGTAAACATCCTACCAGAATGTTCTATCAGAGACCAAAGAGGGCTAGATTAACTTTTATCCTATGATCTGTTTTTAGGTGTATCTTCTAGAGGCCCACACACACACACACACACACACACACACACACACACACACAAATATAATTCAAACAGAAGGTAACCCCAGAACCAGGCTCACCTTATTTACTAAGTAGCCTATTGTACTGTTTATGGTTCATACAAACGGCAGCAAATACCAGAAAAAAAGAGTATTAATTTAACAAATTAAAAACTGTAACTCATATAAAAGTTCCAAATCTTAGTTACCAATGCAAATTGTCATCTTTGGCTGACTTCTTAACCTTTTGCCTACTATACCATCAGATTAAAAGAAATGGGACATAAAGATATGGGTGATATTGACTAGCTATCTGATGATAAAAGAATTATTGTTAGTTTTTAGGTATAATACGGTTTTATGGTTATGTTTTAAAGAGTCTAACATTTAGAGGTACACGTTACATTAAAGTAACAGGCATGCGTTACTTAACAATGGGGAAATATTCTGAGAAATGCGTCACTAGGCAATTTCATCATTGTGTGAATATCAGAGTGTACTTACACAAAGCCAGATGTTATAGCCTACTACACTTCTAGGCTATATGGTATAGGTATAGCCTATTGCTCCAAACACTGTCATATTTATGGTCCATCATTGACCGAAACATCATTATGTAGTGCATAACTGTACATATAAATGAAAGTATATGACTGGAAACTGAATTCCAATCATGGGGGAAGGGGAGGCAGACTATAACTGAAAAAAGACTGGCCAAGAGTTCATAACTATTGAAGCTAGGTAATGAATACATGGGAGCTGAACCTGCTATTTGCTCTATTTTCTTTGTATGCTGGGAAATTTCCGTAACAAAAAGTTTCTTTAAAAAGACTTGGATGGGCCGGCCTGGTGGCGCACTGCTACAGTGCGCTGCTTGGGAGCGCGGCAGCACTCCTGCTGAGGGTTCGGATCCCACATACAGACCGGTTCCCGCTCACTGGCTGAGCGAGGTGCGGGCGCAACACCGAGGGTTGCGATCCCGTTGCCGGTCCGGTACGGGCGCGACACTGAGGGTTGCGATCCGTTGCCGGACACGAAAAAAAACAAAAAAAAAAAAAAAAAAAAAGACCTGGATGCACTTCATAGTCATTATGATGGCTATTAGGAAAAACAAAATAAAAACAGAAAATAACAAATGTTGGCTAAGATGTAGAGAAACTGGAACCCTTGTGCATTGCTGATGGGAATGTAAAATGGTGCAGCCAGTATGGAAAACAATATGGCACTTCCTCAAAAGACAAAAAATAGAATTACCACACAACCCAGCAATTCCACTTCTGGTATATACCCAAAATAATTGAAAGCAGGGTGTTGAACAGATATTTATACAGCAGCATTATTCACAACAGCGAAAAGTGGAAGTAATCCAAGTTTCGATCAATGGATGAATGGATAAACAAAATGTGGTATCTACATACAAGGGAATATTATTCACCCCTAAAATGGGCAGGAAATTATGACACATGCTACAACATGGATGAACCTTGAAGACATTATGTTAAGTAAAATAAGCCAGTCACAAAAAACCAAACACTGTGTGAATCTACTTTTATGAAGTACCCAGATTAGTCAAATTCATAGGGACATAAAGTGGAATGGGGATTTATTGTTTAATGGGTACAGAGTTTCAGTTTGGGAAGATGAAGAAGAATTGGAGATAGAGGGTGACAATAGCTGCAGAATATGAATGTACTTGATGCCACTGAAATGATTAATATGGCCACTGAAATGGTAAAAATGGAAAATCTTATGTTATGTATATTTTACCACACACACACACACAAAAAAGAAACTTGGAAGATAGCCTTTAGGCCCAGTGAGAAACCAGTGAATATTAGCAATGAAATAAAACTTTCAAAATTATTAAGAGAGCTAATAATGTTCTACTTCTTGAAATGAGTTATGGTTACACAGGTATTTTCACTTTTTGAAATTTATTAAGCTGTACAGTTATGAGTTTTTATGGGTATCCATTGTTGATGAATTAAAATCATACTGTAGGTTAAAAAGCAAAAACACAGCAACATTTTGCACATTTGCACCAAGGATAAATATCTCAATAAATCCAGAAATCAATAATTTTTTAAATGTCACATTTGGTCCAGGCTTAGGTGATATTCCTATTGTAAATGCTACAATCAGGCTTATTTTATTACCCGCCTAGAAAATATTGTTTCATCAGGACAGGTTAGATTTCTAGCTGACTGCCTTACATTTCCCATATTTTCCAGCTTCAATTATAGTTTCAGTGTGACTCTACCTATAGAACAGTCAACCTGAATGCTGAGAAGAGATAGAAGGATCTGTGTTATCTTTTTTTTTTTTTTTTTTCTTTTGGCAACTGGCTGGTTCAAGGGATTGAATCCTGGACCTTGGTACTATCTGCACTACACTCTAACCAACTGAGCTAACCAGCCAGGCCTGTGTTATCTTTTAAAAGCAGCATGCCACTCTGTTCATTTCTCCTCTCAGGGGAGAAATGTACACAGAAATGACTTTGAATGAAATGCTTCTCTCTGCATAAATCATATTTTGACAATACTAAGGAACCTCTGGTTTCTCTGTAAGCCCTGATGACTGAAATATTCTGAAAAATAAGAGTTTTGGCCCACTTAGCCAATTATTTAACATAATTGATTTATCTCAGCAAACATTTGCTAAGAGCCTACTATGTGCAAGGTACTCTGCAAGATGGTAGGCATACAAAGACTAAGAAAGAGTCCCTGTTCTCAAGGAGTCCAAGCTAGCAAGAGATACCGATACAAATAACTGTAATAAATGGAGAAACATGATATAAAAGTTTATAAGGGAGATATTAAAGTTAAACTGTGCAGTCTTCTTTTTTTTTTTTTTTTTTTTGTGACCGGTAAGGGGATCGCAACCCTTGGCTTGGTGTCTTCTGCACCGCGCTCAGCCAGTGAGTGTACCGGCCATCCCCATACAGGATCCGAACCCACGGCAGGAGCGCCACACTCTCCCGAGTGCACCACGGGGTCGGCCCTGCAGTCTTCTTTTAAATATCATAACTATTAAACATGTAATGTTCTACGCACTGAATTGGGTACTAGAGAGAAATATACCTCTTGTCTCACCTCTGTTAAGGGTTTATTTCCAAACAAAAAATTTTGGGAAAAGACCCCAAGGCTGAAATAACATGAACTCTCCAAATCAACAGAACTGAAGGGCGCAGAGGAGCTAATGAACGTGGGAGAAATCTACAACATACACCTAGAGAAAAACCAGCAGTTTTTCTAGAGCAGTGGTTCTCAATTACAAGTGATTCTGTCCACCAGGGGACATTTGACAATGTCTGGAAACATTTTTGGTTGTCACAACTGCAGGGCTGGGGGTGCTACTGGCATCTAGAGGATAGAGGCCAAAGATGCTGCTGAGCATCCTAGGATGCATGGGGAAATCCCCCGCCCCTACAACAAAGAATTATTCTGCCCCCAAATGTCAATAATCCTGAAGTTGAGAAACCTTCATCTAAAGAAATTTCACATTGGAGAAAATCCCCCAAATCTTTAAGTGTACAGCCAAAAATCCCATCCATTTAAGGCCCCAACTCTTTGGAGCTGACATGCAGCAGTGTCCTGGGCACTGGGCAGATCTCAGAGCTCTGTCTGAGTGCTGGCTGGCTACGATGCCTCAATATAGGTGTCTACAAGCAAGAGGAAAAGCTGCCCCTTAATTTGGTTCCAAGTTATTATCCCCCTTTTGCCTTCATTTCCTTCCCATTCCAAATTAGATCCTGAAGTCCTTCAATCACTTTCCTGCCTCTGTGGATTACACCTGCCTTGAAAACCACAACCTTGAGGAGCTGGCCGATTAGCACAGTTGGTTAGAGCTCAGCCTTATAATACCAATATCAAGGGTTTTGTTCCCCTAACCGGCCAGCTGCAAAAAAAAAAAAAAAAAAACCCACAACCTTCGATTATGGATCCATACAATCATTCATCTTCCCTGCTTGCAGCCCTCCACTGCTCCATAGATCTTTCACTCACTGAGATCACTAACAAACCCTGTCAAATATAACGCTTTTCTACTAAACTCTCAAAACAAGTAATGGAAAAAGCTACAATCTGATACTATTGCACTCTCTCTCCTTCCTAAATCACTCACTTGGGGATTCAATGGCATCATTCTCTCCATGTTTTCTTTCAATCTTATTAGCCTTCCCTTAATCTCCTTTACTGAGGCCAGCACTGATCTATTAGCAATGTCTGTCACGGGAACAAAATTGAGAACTGGCAATCTTTATGGCAGCTACCTGCCGTTTCCTTACTATAAACTTTCTGTGGGTGACACCCATGGTTTCTATGATCATCTTTGTGCTGATACTTCCAAAATCCATATCTGCAATCTCGTTCTCTTTTGTGATGCAGGACCTGTATGTTCAACTGCCTAGTGGACATTTCCATCATCGGTGATGTCTCTGGAGCCAGACTGCCTGCCTGGCTTTAAGTCCTGGGTCCATCACTTAATAACTATGTAACCTTGGGCAAGTTATTTAACCTCTCTCTGCCTCAGATTCCTCACTTATAAAGTAAGGATAATTCTAAATCTAACCTCAAAGGGTTATTGTTATGATTAAATGATTAACACAAACAAAGCATATGGAATGGGGCATTCCCCTAGAAAGCAGTCAATTAGTATTACCTAGCTACCTATCATCATCATCATCACTATCACCATCATCACCACCACCACCGTCACCCAAAAAGGCACCTGAAACCTGACATGTCCAAAACTGAACTTATTATCTTCTCAGCCATACCTGGATGAACCACCTAGATAATCAAACCAAAAACTTTGAAGTGATCTAGTCAGTCTGTCTCTCTCTGCACACTTCCTATCTGTCTGTCTTAACTTCTGTCTATGCCAGTTCCTAAAATTATCTCAAAGCTCACCACTATTACCATATTTCCCACTGCCACTACATCGACTGAAGTCTTCATGTATCTCAACTAGACTATTTCATCAGTTTCCTCACTGATCTTCCTACCTTTAGGGTAAAACCTATCCAATTTATGTCTACACTGTAGCCAGTCATCTTTCTAAAATGAAAATCTGACCTCATCCAGCCTCAAACTTTTTAGCATCACCTCCATGTGAAAGCCATCTCTGAGATCTTTCCCCAACTCCTCCATCTGTGCTTGGCCTCTGTGCTCCCACAATACCCTGTATTTACCTCTATCAAAGAACTTGCTGTACATGACTTTAAAATATTTCTATCCCCATTAGACTACAAGTTCTGAGGGTAGAAACTTTGTATTTCTAGCCCCAGCATCTAGCACAGCACTTAATACATGGAAAATACTCAATGACCACTCTATGTATGAAGCACAGAGTGCTACGTGTATGCTAAGGGTTTCACATCCTATGAGATTATTTTGCCCTCATTTTACCAATGAGGAAAATGAAACTCAGATACATTAAGTAACCTGCTGAAAGTCACAGCTAGTTAGTGGCAGAGGCAAACTTTGAATCCATGTCTTCTGACTTAGTCATGTTTTCCCCACTATGTTGCTAATCCTTGTTCTGTACGAATCAGCTCTGTGACTTTGGGAAGTCACTTTCTCTCCCAGAAGCTCAAGTTTCTCACATCTCACATCCCTTCTAATTCTAATAGTCCAAGCTTCAGGAAAAAAAGAGAGTTTTGGCATAGATGGGTGAAAGGAAAAATTATTTTTTTAAAGAATGCTGACACTCAGGCCAGCTCGTGGCTCACTCGGGAGAGTGTGGTGCTGATAACACCAAGGCCGTGGGTTCGGATCCCATATAGGGATGGCCAGTTCACTCACTTCGGAGAGTGTGGTGCTGACAACACCAAGTCAAGGGTTAAGATCCCCTTACCGGTCATCTTAAAAAAAAAAAAAAAAAATGCTGACACTCACCAAAAGTGGATTTTCCTTTAATCAAATTCAACCGAAGAGATGTTTAAGAGTAGAGAAAAAGTCGATCTCTTGGCTAACTTTACTTCCTTAATCAAAGGATAATTTTTTAAATTCTTTTTTAAACTTACAACTCCACTAGGTTAGAAAGAATGAATTAGCTGCAAGAATATCATGGCAATTATTCTTTTTAACTTTGTTTGGCAGAAATTCAACTGTAGACATGCTGAATAAATTGGACAGATTAAGATGCTCAAGAAGCAACAGAACCTCTGCTTGACCTGTTCAGTCAGTCTTCAGTGAGAAGAGTGGTTTGGAATTTACAGTGCAGATCATGGCTTTTATCCTTCCTATGGCTATCTCCCTTTAAGGGAAAAGAGACTAGAGTCATATAAGGCCCTACTTTTCAAACTGAGAAGTACATAATACATATGTGATGCATTCTTCCAGAGCATCAATCTTACTAAATGGTAAAAAAAAGTTGAAACATTTTTACATCTAAATAAATACAGATAAATTAGGGTAGAGAATACAAAATTGGCATCTGCTTTTACCTCAAAACATGAGAAACTTTGCAATGCAGAGAATCTGCAGTGGCTGCTTGGAAGTATGCCTGCAAATACTGGAGAAGCATGCAAGTAAGGAAGTTCATAGATGATCCATCCAGTCCAATCACCCCAAATTTTATTCTTGAGAAGGTAAGGATCAGAGAGCTCCCTTGGCCATATAATTGGGTGGTGGTGGAGACAGACTGGATGCTCTGCTTATAACCCAAGCTGTTTCTGCTGCTTCTTAAAAGTAGAATTTTTATCCCCATTTGACTCTGGCCTATTTGCTTGCTTTAAGTAATGAATTCCTAAGGTGAAATTAAATTCCAGAAACTGAGGAGACGACAGCTACCATACACTAAACCCCTTCAAGGTTCTCAAAAGTACGCATGACAGAAAGCTAGAATTAACACACAGACAATGCTGTGTGACTGTAATGCTGAGACAGAAACAAAGGGGTTGTCTAAGGAGAAAAAGTTTTCATTCTGTTGCCATCTTTACAGTCTCAAGATTGGCCCATTTTTTGATGGTTTCAGTGATATTTTATCTTAGGATACCCATAATAGAGAGCTGAGGTGCTCCATTATTTGGAGGTGTGTGTCTAAGTTAGAGAGAAGCAGTATAGTGTAATGGGGCCAGACTACCTGGGTTCAAATTTTGGCTCTACCACCCAGCTGTAACATTCATTTGGTAGGTTAAAAGTATCTAATTTTTCTTGGCTTCAAGTTCCCTCATCTGGAAAACAGGGAAAATAAGAGCACTTACACTCCTCATATGGTTATTCTGAGGATTAGAGTTAATATATGTAAAATATTTCATATAGAATAGATAAGTACTACATACATGCTTGACATTATCTATATTTAATTGGCAGTGGTTAAACAAGATTTTCCTTGGCTTTTTGAGGTAAGAGCCCTGGCTAGGGTTTGAAATAAAAGAACTGCAAAATACCAAAACTGAAAGGGGCTTTAGACATCAAGATAGACAATGTATGGCCCACAAAGCCTAAAATATTTATATATAAGAGTCTAAAATATCTGGCTCTTAACAGAAAAAGTCTGCCAATCCCTGATCGAATCCAATGAATTTCCCCTCCCTAATATATCCACAGAGGATACTATGACCCAGAGAGGGTCAGTGACTTGTCCAAGGTTATATATAC
Organism: Galeopterus variegatus; assembly: GCF_000696425.1. Lineage (NCBI taxonomy): Eukaryota > Metazoa > Chordata > Mammalia > Dermoptera > Cynocephalidae > Galeopterus > Galeopterus variegatus. The sequence continues at coordinate 244,105 of NW_007728159.1, read as the reverse complement.
AGTGAATTAGAGGCAGAGCTATGACTAAAACCCAGTTTTTTTCAGTAAATAAAACTGCCTACCAGGCTAAATGAAGACCTCAGGGTAAAGATGGACTATAAATTAGAAGAGAATACTGGCATCTGAAGAGTTAGGCAAATCATCTAATTCTAATCAACAGTTTAAATTCAGGATATTTTGTAATATATGTGGAGATAGGGAAATACTTTGCAAATAGTAAAATTAAAGAGGTACCTCTGACAGTAATAATAAAAACTATTTTGTAGTGTCAGAAATAAGGTGATATAAAAGCTACTTGTGGACGATGAATGAAACCTACTTGGAGTTCCAGGAAGTCCCTTTCAGTAGGAATTCCTCATGAAATTGGAAAGAAAACTCTGGGTCCTAGACTCAGACTTGGTGGTATAGCTTTATCATGGGATATTGACTGTTTTAGAAAAAGTAATGGTGCTAGAAACCTGTTTCAGCATTTAGTTTTGTCTTTATGTTTTCTACATTGATAATTTTCTAGGACTTTAACCAGATATTACACCTGATATCTCTTAAATTTAATGGGTTTTTTTTGTCTTTTTCCGTGTCCGGCAATGGATCGCAACCCTCAGTGTTGCCCCCGTACCGGACCGGGGACCGGCAACGGGATCGCAACCCTCGGTGTTGCTCCCGCGCCTCGCTCAGCCAGTGAGCGGGAACCGGTCTGTATGTGGGATCCGAACCCTTGGGCGGGAGCGCCGCCATGCTTCCCAAGCGGCGCACTATCCAGCGCGCCACTGGGCCGGCCCGGCATCAGTATTTTTTAACGCTCTCCAGGTAAGGTGACTCTAACGTACAGCCGAGGCTGAGAACCACCATTACGAGTACTGTATTGTGTTAGGTGGTCAGAAAACAAAAAGAGAGAGAGAAGAGAGAGTACACACGTGCATACGCATGCACACAAGGAAATTGATTGGGTAGCTAACCAAAGATATCCAGACCTAAGTAAGTCTGGACAATGTGGGACCCCATAGTCTATATAGGTATGGGACTCCAGGGGAAGAGCAACAGGCACAGTGAAGGCAAGAAAGTCCTGGGTATATGTTCATTTACATTACAGAATCAATGACATTTTAAATTCAGACCTGTAAGTTTCAACAGCTCAAAGGATTATAAACTTCAAACATGAACTTTTTATACAAATTTAAAATGTATGGCCCCCCAAAATTCACAAAAGTCAAGACAAATGACCAACTGAAAAACTACTTTCAATACATGAATGCACAAAAGGTTAACAGACAATACATAAAAAGCTCTTATAAATCAATAACAAAAATGAAAACCATTATATAGAAGCAGGCACAACAGGTATGAACAGAAAATTCAAAAAAGAAAAACACAAATGGCCAATACACCCCATGTATTAGACCCCAGAAAAGACAATTAACCTCACTAAGAAATGAAATTAAAATGAAATCCATTTCTTATTTACCACATTGACAAGAATGAGCAAGATGGGTAAAGGGTGAGGGGGAACAGACATATCACTGGTACAAGCTTTCTTCAAAGCAGTATGGCAATATGTATCAAAATGTAATGTGTGCAACTCAACAACAAAAAGACAACCCAATTTTAAAATGAGCAAAGGATTGGAATAGATATTTCTCCAAAGAAGATACAAATGGCCAACAAACATACCAGAAACCAGTATCATTAGTCATCAGAGAAGTAGAAGTCAAAAACATAGTGAGAGACCACTTTCATACCCACTAGAATGGCTATGTTAAACACACACACAGAAAATAACAAGTGTTGGAGAAGATGTGTAGAAATCGGTGCCCTCATACACTGCAGGTGGGAACGTAAAATGGTGCAGCCACTGTGTGAAAAACAGTAAAACAGTTTGGCAGTTCTTCAAAAAAGTTAAACACAGCATTACTACATGATTCACCAATTCCACTCCTAAGTATATACCCAAAATAATTGAAAACAGATACTCAAGCAAATACATGTACACACATGTTCATAGCAGCACTATTTACAACACCCTAAAAGTGCCAATGTCCATCAACAGATGAACAAATTGTTGTATATACATACAATGGATATCATTCAAGAATAAACATGAATGAAGTATCAATACATGCTACAACTAATGCAAGTGAAAGAAGCAAGATACAACAGGTCATATATGGTATGACATTTATATGAAATACACAGGATAGGTAAACCTATAGAGACAAAAAGCAGACTGGTGGTTGCCAGATACTGGGGGAAAGGGGGTATGGATAGTAACTCCACAATGGGTATGGGGTTTTCTTTTTGGGGAGATGAAAATGTTTTGCAACTAGATAGAGGTGGTGGTTGTACAACATTGTGATTGTACTATGCCACTGAAATGTTAACTTTAAAATGGTTAATGTTATGTGAATTTAACCTCAATAAGAAAAACAATATAAAATAAATATACCCTCTAATAAAGCTGTTGGAGAATCCTAAGAAAGGGGAATAAAAGTAATATGTGCATCCTCTCATCCAAAATCTCACTCTGGGAATTTACTGTGAAGAGAGAATCACACAAGGACAAAAAGATAATATGTGCAAAGATGTTCATTTCAGCATCACTTATAATAGCAAGAAACAGAACACTGTAAATGTCCTTCTGTAGGAACCTGGTTAAATAAATTAGGACACATCTATAAAACGAGAGAATCACACAAGGACAAAAAGATAATATGTGCAAAGATGTTCATTTCAGCATCACTTACAATAGCAAGAAACAGAACACTGTAAATGTCCTTCTGTAGGAACCTGGTTAAATAAATTAGGACACATCTATAAAATGGAATACTACACAGGGATTAAAAACAATAACATAAACAGTTGAAGAGTTTACACTATTCAATTTCAGGACTTATTATAAAGCTATAAACAAGACAATGTGATATTGGTGAAAGAATAGACACACAGATCAATGGAACACAACAGACATCTCAGAAACAGACACACAAATACAGCCATTTGATTTTTGACAGAAGCACAAAAGCAATTCAATGGATTAAGAAAAGTCTTTCCAAAATGGAGCTCGTACAAATGGATGTCCATACATATTTCACACCTTATACAAAAGTTAACTCAAAATAGATCACAGACCAAAATGTAAAATGCAGAACTTTAAAATTTCTTTACAAAAAAAGGATAAAAGATGCATGACCTTGTGTTTGGCAATGAGTTTTTAAGATGCAACACCAAAGACACAATCCATAAAAGAAAAAAATAGATAAATTAGACATGAAAATTTAGAACTTTCGCTCTATGAAAAACACTGTAAAGAGAATGATAAAATAAGCCACAGACAAGGAGAAAATATTTGCAAATAACATATCTGGCAAAGGATTTGTACCCAAAATATATAAAGAACTCTTAAAATTCAGCAATATGAAAACAAACAACTCCACCTCCATGAGCAAAAGATCTAAAAGACACTTCACCAAAGATATACTGATGACAAGCATATGAAAAGATGCTCAACCTTGTTAGTCTCTAGGGAAATGTAAATTAACCATAATGAGATGCCAGTACACACCTACTAAAATTGCTAAAATTAAAAAACAAAAAACAGACAATACCAAATGCTGGAAAGAATATAGAGGAACATAGGGCCTCCCCATGGCTCACTTGGGAGAGTGTGGTGCTGATAACACCAAGGCCACGGGTTTGGATCCCTACATAGGGATGGCTGGTTAGCTTACTTGGGACAGCGTGGTGCTGACAACACCAAGTCAAAGGTTAAGATCCCCTTACTGGTCATCTTTTGGGAAAAAAAAAAAAATCAGAATATAGAGGAACAGAAATTCTCATTCACTGCTGATGGGAATGCAAAATGGCACAGCCATTTTAGAAACAGTTTGGTAGTTTCCTATTTCCTATGATGTTAAACCATTCCTATAAAGTTACCATACAACCAAACAATCCCACACCTAGGTAGTCACCCAAGTGAAATGAAAACTTAAGTTCACACAAAAACCTGTACATGAATGTTTATAACAGCTTTCTTTATATATAATTGCCAAAAACTGAAAGATCAGATGTCCTTTAACAGGTGAATGAACAGATTCCAGTACATCCATACAAGGGAATAATAATACTCAACAATAAAGAGTAATGGACTCATGCAACAACATGAAAGAATTTTTTAAAGTATTTTGCTAAGTGAAAAAAGCCAAACCCCAAAGGCTACGTGTTGCATGATTTCATTTTTACGACATTCTGGAAAAGCAAAACTATAGGGATGGGAAACAGGTAAGTTGTTGCCAGAGGTTGGGGAAGTAGAGGGTTGACTACAAAGGGGGCCACATAAGGGAACTTTTAGGGTGATGGAACTGTTGGATGTGGTACTGTGGAGGTGGATACCTGGCTCTATGCATTTGTCAAAACCCATTGAACTGTACATAACCCAGAGTGCACTTTATGCAAATTTTAAAAAAGAACCAGAATATCTAGGGAACCCAGGATAGAGTACAGACTGCAACAAATGAATCTAACTATATCACAAACATCTGACATAATCTTGCTAAGGAAAAAAAAAAAAAGAAACAAAGAAAAGGAGCTCACCTAAGTAACTTTGTAGAACAATTACTGAATACTATAAGGCTAAAAGCAAACAAAAAAACTACACAAACACTGTACTCTAGGTGGTAAATTTGTTTCTCACAGGAGTAACTACTGAAACTACTTTACTAGGTGCACAAATAAGTAAATATATTACAGACAACTAGAGCCAGATTTCTTGCTCTTGGAGAAAGAAGTCACAAATAAGAAAGAGGGGGAGACTAGAACAAACCCTGTGGTGGTGGATTAGAGTCAGAAATACCCGTAAAAACTTGTGCTTATTTTAATAGATATACAGATAGGTATAGAAATATAGATACATGGATTAGTGCATATATATATATGAGTATATATATTAGTATTTCCACTGAGAGGGACTAGAAGCATCTTGTAGTGCCAAAAAGTATGGAAGTACTAACCACACACACACACACAAAGATGGGGGCATGACAAAGGACACAGGAGTCTACTTAAAAGAGTATACTGTAGGGCCGGCCCGGTGGCGCACTGCTATAGTGCGCCGCTTGGGAAGTGCGGCGGCGCTCCCGCCGAGGGTTCGGATCCCACATACAGACCGGTTCCCGCTCACTGGCTGAGCGAGGCGCGGGAGCAACACCGAGGGCTGCGATCCCGTTGCCGGTCCCGGTCTGGTACGGGGGCGACACTGAGGGTTGCAATCCGTTGCTGGACACGGAAAAAAAAAAAAAAAGAGTATACTGTAACCAAAGTTGGAACAATTTGAGCAACCAAATAAATAAATAAAGTAGTACAGGATAATAACACAAAGAATAAAATAAATATCCCACACTGATGTAAGTAAATGATATAAATAAATGGGGGAGAAAGGACAAATCTACTTCATAGACTTCCACAGCCTCAAAGTATCTCCCCTAAAATACGTATTAATTTCTGTGGTGCTTTTAACATATGTCCACAAATTCTTTGATGTTCCTCCCTGCAGGAGGTCAAACTTAGTTTTCTTTCCATTCAGTGTGGGCCAAACACGGCAACTCATTTCTAACAAATATGATTAGACACTGTCATATTATGGAAATGAAAAGGCAGAATAGTATGGAAAGGGAAAAATCATGACTTTACAGTGGAGAACCTGGCAGACACAACCTTACCAAATCACTGAGGTTAACATCGCCAGCAGCAAAAAGCCATGCTGATATAATGTTCATATCCTACTCATGTGATCCAGTGAGGAGGGCACTACTTCACTTCCGAGGTATGCTTTCCCAGAATCCATAGTATCAGTCTAATCATGAGAAACCAAAACACATACTGAGGAACATTCTACAAAAGAGCTGACCAGTACCCATTAAAAGTATCAAGGTCAGGGCCGGCCTGTGGCTCACTTGGGAGAGTGTGGTGCGGATAACACCAAGGGTTCCGATCTCTATATAGGGATGGCCGGTTAGCTTACTTGGGAGAGCGTGGTGCTGACAACACCAAGTCAAGGGTTAAGATCCCCTTACCGGTCATCTTTAAAAAAAAAAAAAAAAGTATCAAGGTCATGAAAAACAAGAAAAGACTGAAGAGCTGTCTCAGATTGAAGGAGACTAAGGACATATGATGACTAAATGCAATATGTATCCTAAACTAGATCCTGAAACAGAAAAGGATTCCCACATTAGTGGGAAAACTGGTATAACCCAAGTCTACAGTTTAGTTAATAGTATTGCACTTATGGCATATTTATGTTTTGATAAATAAACCATGATAATGTAAGATGATAACATTACGAGAAGATGGATGTAGGGTATACTGGAATTCTCTGTACTGTCTTAGAAAATCCTGTGTAAATTGACAATTATTTCAAATTTTTTTTAAAAATGTAGAAAAGGGTTCCTCAACCTCAGTACTGCTGATAGTTTGAGCCAGATAATTCTTTGTCGTGAGGAGGCTGTCTTATGCCTAGAAGGATGTTTAGCAATGTCTTGGGCCTCTACCCACTACATGCCAGGAACCCTCCTCCTCAGTTATTATAAACAAAAATGTCTCCAGAGATTACCAAATGTCCCCTGGGGGACAAAATCACCCCAGGCTGAGAACACTGATATACAGTTATATACATTAACACATAAATATATCAGTAACATAGTTGAAACACACAAAAAAAGCAGAATACAGAACAGCATGTAATGCATGAGCCAATTTATGTAAAAACATATACACATGTGCACAAATACATAGACAAACATCTAGAAGCATGTGCACCAAAATGTTAAAAACGGGTTTCCCCAAGGCTGGCCAGTTAGCTCAGCTGTTGAGAGTACAGTGTTATAACACCAAGGTCAAAGGTTCAGATTCCCATATAGAAGAGCTGCCAAAAAAAAAAAGGGTTACCCCTGAATGCTAAGACTATGGCTATATTTTCTTTGTACTTTTTGGTGTTATTTGGATTTTTTTTTCAATGAGCATGTCTCAGATTTTCCAAACACAACAAGTCTCGATTCTCACCATTTTTTTTTTTTGTCACAATGCTTCCTATTCAATAACCACAATACTATTGGTTCTGTTTCCAAAATGTCAAAATGGTTACCTCTTTTCTCCAGCCCCTCTCACCCAGGCTAATGTAGCAGAATCCTCCACTATTTTTCCCTCACCCACTCTCCACCCAGTCTTCAGGGTTACTTCATGAAATAGATTTACTATCACTTCCTTGTTTAAAACCCCAGACCTCATGGCATGGCTTTCAAGGGCCTCAACAATTTGTTCCCAGGGTCTATATTTTTAGTTTCACCTCCTTCTACTGTCCCTTAAGTATCCTCTATGCCAGACAGTCGCTAGTCATTTCTTGAAAATATGCCATGCAGTTTTTATTCTTCCTTGACTTTGCTCCTGCTGTTCTTCTGTCAGGAAAATTTTCTTCCCTCTTCTCTGCCTAATAAAATGTACACAGTGGTACAGAGGAAAAGAATGGGATGAAGAATGACTGGATACATAAGTAGGAAGAGCTAGAGGGAAAAATATAGAATAGCATGGAGATAAGGGTTCAATAAGTAATTTTTGGTAGGGATAAGACAATAATAATGCCTAACTCGAAAGGTCAGGGTAAGGATATTGAATGAGATAATATATGTCAAACTTTTAGAACAGTACCTGGCATATATATTATTCTTGTTATTATTTTCAGTATTATTATTGTCATCATTCATGGTGCAGTGGTGAAGTCCTGAACTCTAGCTGCCACAATGAGGATGGAACAGTGAGTCTGCTGCTCAGAAGCAGGGCCCCAAAGGCAAGCGAAGAGGCAAACAGGATCCAAGTCTAATTCAAATTTATCTAAAGAATCCTACAAACTATACAAGAAACCAAAACTAATTCCACTAAATCACACTAGAGCACATATGTGAATTCCTATAAACCCCAAGTAACATTTACCCCTCAAAGACATATTTCTTTTTTGAAGTAGAGCTGCTTCAACACCCTGTCCCAGGCACTGAAGCATCAGGGCAACACCTCTTCCTCACGATCTGAATCTGCAAGCCTCATTTGTGCTCTCCTGTGGTTTCCCATTTTGCCAGTTATCACTTCTCCTTTCTTATACAACATAGAAGGTTTGACTCCAAAGTTCTCCCCATAGCTGCAAAAGCGACCATATATGTACAACCTATCCTGCTTAATACTGTAGCCAAAGGAAAACTAAAATCACTCACACAGGAGGTGAACCAAGGGACCTAGAAACTTATCATATATATATATATATATATATATATATATATATATATATTAGATAAGTCAAAAAATTTGAGATTTCCTTCTTAGCCGCTTGTCAGACTCAGTCCTTTTAAAAGATTGCCTCTGCCGGTTGTGGCAAATAGCCCCTGGATAGTTTCCATCTCTCCTGGTTAACAGGTCTTCCTGCTTTTTCATTCATGCCCTAGTAAGCCACTGTGATCCACCATCCCATCTCTCTTTTCATATCCCTCCCCCACGCATCCCAGATTTCCCTTGAGCACTATCAGACAGACAGTCCTTTGGTACAAAATACTGCTCCTAAATTATGTCCCAAAGCAGACAAAAAGAACACAGAGCTCCACATCTATTAGATGACACAAACCCTACTTACTAGTCAGACTGCCAAAAAATCATTTGCTTCTCCTTCTTCATGAATGTTTAGGCAAACACAAAGGGAACTGTGCTCCTATGTATGACTACTGCTTTTCCACAGGACTTAAAGAACTAAGGCATTAAAGATACTTCCTTTCTATAAAACCAAACAGAACACTTTGTTTATTTTCTCTTTGCATATAGTTGGTAGTCTGTATTTCCAGGCAGTCATTGTACATGTTTGGCAAGTGCCTTCAAGTTTCTCAGTACAATGTTTCATCTAGTCCCTGAAGGCGATGCATTGTACCTTGAATTTACATGCCAAGAAAAAGACTCAGACTGAAAAGAAGACCTTCGGTATCATCTTCCTGAAATATATCACTCTACAAATGAGTCTGAAGTCCCAGATCCAATTCCCAGGTGTGCAACTGTCTTGTAGTGTGATCTCTAGTCAGCTCTTTAATCTTTCTGTACCTCAGTTTTTCCATCCTGGAAAACAGGGATTGTATTACCTGTCCCTCCTTGAATTCACTCTCACTACTGAATGAGAATATTTAATGTTTCTATAACCTGTGAAACAACTAAAGTTTGGAAAACTCAGAAAATTAGGCACAAATGTTGTTTCACTTTTGTCAGACCTGCAGTGCAGAAATCCACAGCAGAGCCCAGCAGGAGTCCCTAAGCAAGTAATCCCTCAGAAAGCAGTTCTGACTTCCCCCTCTACAAATCATATACATAAGAATAATGGAAGGCCAGCCCATGGCTTACGTGGGAGAGTGTTGTGCTGTTAACATCAAGGCCACAGGTTCGGATCCCTATATAGGGATGGCCAGTTAGCTCTCATGGGAGAGAGTGGTGCTGACAACACCAAGTCAAGGGTTAAGATCCCCTTACTGGGGCCGGCCCGTGGCTCGTGGCTCACTCAGGAGAGTGCAGTTCTGATAACACCAAGGCCACGGGTTTGGATCCTATATAGGGATGGCCGGTTGGCTCAATGGCTGAGCGTGGTGCTGACAACACCAAGCCAAGGGTTGAGATCCCCTTATCGGTCATCTTTATATAGAAAAAAAAAGAATAATGGGAAGCAAGAGGCCAGGCAGATGCTAAGTGGATATAGAAGCACGTCACTGTATACCAGGCTCCATGATAAAATTATCACTCTATACATATTACACTTAACGACTCTGCTGGTTATACCTCAAAGAAGCTATCTCAACACTTAAAGCACTTAATTATTCAATGTTTACAAAAACAAGTACTTTCCCTAGATAGGAACTGCCCTGTACAGGTTGCCTTGGGATGGCCCTACAGTTAAGGTTAGACAAAGAGTGCTCGCTTCGGCAGCACATATACTAAAAAAGGTTAGACAAAGGGGTGACAAAAGGAGTATGAGGTCCAAGACAATTTAAGACTTACAGCAGTGTTTTTTACAATTGTTCTTTGAGTTTCTGGTACACTTCTGAATACAAAAGTCTGGACAGCACACCAAAAGGGATTATTGAAATGCAAATAGGGTTTTTAAAAACTCAATTTAGGGCCGGCCCGGTGGCGCACTGCTACAGTGCGGCGCTCCCGCCGAGGGTTCGGATCCCACATACAGACCGGTTCCCGCTCACTGGCTGAGCGAGGGGCAGGCGCAGCACCGAGGGTTGCGATCCCGTTGCCGGTCCCGGTCTGGTACGGGCGCGACACCGAGGGTTGCGGTCCATTGCCGGACACGAAAAAAGACAAAAAGGAAAAAAAAAATAAAAACTCAATTTAGAAAGTTGAAAAACTTTCTAATTATCACACTTTTCATTTGGTCACCCTTTGGTCTATGTGGCTGTTACAACAGAGAGGTCTACTGTTCTGTCTAAGCTCTCCACAAGGCCGTTTCCCTTTTGTTCCAATAAACATTCTCTGTCTTTGGTACCAACTTCATATTAAATAATATCTCTTAGCTGCAGCAAGTTTTATCCTCCTAAACAATGCATCAAGTGGCTACTCGCCAACTCGACACTCTACTTGACAGACATCACTATAAACTCACACTATGATTCACAATATGAATCTTAAAATACATTTTACATCCTGATCAAAATGTAGCACACTCCTGTGAAGGATGAGTAGCATACAAAAATCACCCCCTAATGATCGAATCCCACAGCTGCGGCCTCATCTACAGATAATGGCTTTGTTTAGTGGATAAGGCACTGGGCATAGAAAGCAGAGACCTATGTTCAACTCCAGGTCTGCTACTTACTTTAAGATCTTGGGCCAATTTACTTCACTGTGAAATCATAATAATATCTACTTAACAAGGTTTTTGTGAGGATTAAAAAAAAAAGCATATGTAAGCATTTTATCAATAGTGCTATACAAATATAAGTTGTTATTATTTTGCCTGTAGATTTACTCAAAATTGAAAATGTTCTTTCAAGAAGCTAGTGATCCAACATTAAGAATGTCATTTTGTTCACATGTTTACCAAATATTTTCTGAGTCAACCTCAAGTCACTGAAAAGCAGCATCTCCTCCCATTGGCTAAAAACAAGCAGAGCGGCACTACCCTAACATTGGCAGGATGGTGAGCAAAGGCAGATATACCCACAGTGAATGGGACACGGATACTTTATTTCATTATTTGGACTTAAAAGTAAAATCAAAGGTGACAGTTTTCTGATAGGGATCAAGAGGAAATGTTATGAATATCCGAGGTATGATCAAAACTAAACACAACCTATAGCCAGTTCAGAAGGCTCAATAATTTTCAGTGTTTTTCATACATTTAATTAATCCTTATGGCATCCCAAGGATGAAAGAAATTTAATTCTCATTTCTTGTTACTTAAAACCACAGAAAAAACCTGAATGGATTAAGATGTGCCATTATAATAAAATATTTCATCAAATATTAAAGATCTACCATATCATCAGCACTACATGAGGCATAAAGTATCCCACTGCCATGGCCGATTTTACAGCAAGCAAGACCTCTTGCAACTTCACTCTGAAGGTACACAGCTATTAAACATTTCTGGAAATGCAATAGCTATGACAGAACTATACCCAATCCTCGTCACCAGAACCCAATAACTTACTTAAAAATAAATGTAAAATTAAGATGATTTATTGAGAACCCTTTCTTGACAGGGACTATATGTGGTGTATGGGGAGTCAGAGAAAACCTCAAGGTTAGAAGCCTAAGGTGACATCTGAATAAAGTCCTGAATGAAGAGAAGGAACAAGCACATGATTATGTAGGAGTTCTGCCAGGCAGAGGGAACAAGTGTGAGGGTCCTGAAATGGGTTCATGTCTGTAGCATTCTCCACACACCTGCTAATTAGACTTCACCTTGGATGTCCTATTATTACTCCCACTGTGCCCTGCAAGATCTTCCTGATTTCCAGGTTCACCATACTCCCTAGGCATGCAAACCTGAACCCCAAACCACACTGTGTGCGTTACTCTCTTCTTTCCCCAATCAGTGACCAACTCATATTGTAACATGATGACTACCTTCAAAATGTTACCTATTTCTCTTCCCCTCCATCCCCACTAACACCACACCAACCCAGAATTACAGAACATAAAGACTGGAATGGACCTTAGATAGCACCAGTGTAACTCCATCTTACTGAAGCCCACATTACTCAAGTCTCTAAAGTATTAGAACAAAGATCTGTTATTACATCATACTTGGATTTTTTTTTGTATGCTCCTCCTACCCACTCCCAAGTCCAATTCATCATGCATACTGCTCACAATGAATTGTCCTTACACAATGACTTCATGTTACTCATCTCTCATTCTATAATATCTACAATACCTCCATATTGAACAGTCTCCTTTCACTGTCCTGCATACACACTCACACTATGTCCATTTCATCTTCTAAATTTTCATTCACATTCCTTCCTTCGAAATGCCTTTTATTCTTTCTTATCTATCTAAATCTGACCTATTTTTCAAGCCCTTTTCACAGAGCTTTCCATGACTATGCCAGCTTTCACTGATTTTTCCCTTCTCAGAAATTCTATAATACTTTAATAGTTTATCATAAAATCTAGCACTTGTAGTCTCCCTCCTCCCGACCCCGTTCACCTTGCAGAGCACCATTAATACCTTTGTTCAAACGTTACGAGCTCTGCCTTTTCTCACTGAACTAAAACTCCTTGAGGACAGGGATTATGGTTTTTGTCTCCCCAATTGGGCCTTGTAGAAAATAGGAACTACCATATTTTTAGCTCTTACCATGTGCCATATATTGTATTAAGTGCTTCACCTACTTTATCTCATTTAATCATGATAACATTGTGTTATTAATATTATTTTTCCTACTTTTCAGAAGAAGATATAAAGGCACTAAGAGGTTACGCTGAAGTTACATATCTTGGAAAACACAGTGCTGGGATTTGAACTAAATCCTGTCTCCTGAAGCTGGCACAAAGTAGGTTGCAGACAAATATTTGTTGTATTGTTCTATCGTTTCATGTGTGCTCATGGTCTCATCACCCCAAATGAACTAATGAGCGTAGAAACCATGCCCGGAGGCTTATGAGGTGGAGTGGGGGCAAGGGCTGATCACCATTCCTTGCTGAGTATCCTTCGGGTGCTAGGTTCAGTGCTAGGCATTTCATGTTCAACGTCTCATTTAAGACTCATAACTGTGAATTCTCTTCAACAAACAGTTGTTGTAATTCCTCCATCAGAGATTTACCCAAAATCTCACCCACTCTCAACAAATGCTCCCAGTTGTGATGAGTACTACATCCCTTCCGAGCCTCCCAACTCAAAGAGGACAAAGCCCTCTCAACTCCAATTAGCCAGTAGGATTACAATCGTCAGCTTCAACAAGCATTCACCAAGTGCCTGGCTTTCTTAGGGCAGGCCAACCAGCTCTTCATTCTAACACTCATGATCTTATTTACTAGGCACTACAGCCTGTAAGGGTAAGTGACATTTTCTCCAATTTAGAGATAAGTAAAATAACATCCTCCTAGCGGGTTAGAACACAGCCTTGTAACACCAAGGTCAAGGGTTCGGCTCCCCAGCCAACAAAAATAAATAAGTAAATAAAATAAGGTCCAAATAGTGTTAAGCCGAAGTCACGTGGCCAATGGCAGATTCGGGACTAGAATCCAGGTCTCCTTACTGTCGACTCTATCCCACTTCCCCAGCAAACACACACAGGTGGTATCCGATTTATCCTGGTCTCGCTGGGTTAGGATTAGAGTTATAGCAAAAGATGTGGAATAATTTTCATTCAAAAGATATTTATTGGACGCCCATATGCCAACATTCTAGGTACAAATACCACCTCCTCCATTTGTTCACTGTTGCTCACTATGTGACACGGAGAAAGTCGTTTCACCTCCCAAGGCCCCAGTGCCCTCATCCCTAAATGAAGGTAATAATAGTACCTACTAGGCGGTAACGTCGTGAGACACTAATGAGACGAAAGGGAAACACCGGCACCGTGTCTGATATATGGTAAGTGTCTAGCAAGTATGGGTTCCCTTCACCTACCCCCTCCGCCCCCACAAGGAATTCACCGACGACGACCATGCGACAGTATGTCCACTCGGCCAGAGGCCAGCACGCGGCCAGCCTCACTGCCATACCTGCATGGAATCAGCGCTGACGATCTCGCCACCGAGCCGCTGGCCTAGCTGCAATGCCAGGGTGGACTTGCCAGTACCCGTGGCCCCGAGAATCACTACAAGAGGCAGTGTCCGCTGCAGGCCCCGGAGTCCGGGACCCACAGGAACTGCTCGTGCAGCTACCACAGCCGCCATCTTGAAGACGTCTGCGCTTGCGCCGGACAGCTGTACCCATGGCAACCGTCAGGGCGCCTGCGCGGCTCGGGCTCTGGAGGGAAGGGGCTAAGGGAGGAGCAAGCGGCAAGACGAAGGTCCCTACCTTAAGAGGCTCACGACGTGACTGCCGTCAACTAGCTGCAGTCAGAACCGCAACTACCTGCTCTCTTAAATGGGGGATGGCCAGCCTATCTAAAATAGATCTGTCCCTATTATTCTTTCTTTCACGGCACCCAATTATTTTTCTTCATAGCACTAATTAGAATATAAAATTATATATTGGCCTTTTGTTCATTGTCTTCTCCTGCAGATTGTTAGTTCCATAAAGGCAAGGGGAAAATTCTGTCTAGGTCATTGCTCTATCTCCAGTGCCTCGCACAGTACCTGGTACCATATAGACACCCAATAATTTTTAAATGGAGAAGAGCATGACCTCCTTATCTAGTGCTGGAGCCAGTGAGCTCAGAGGAGTGGCATTCTCCAGAATCAGATCTGCCCAGTTCCCAGGCAAGGGCGGCTCTAATGTTTTCATCCCACAGTGCAACCACAGAATCAGAAGGCAGAACAAAACTTTCCATTCCTTGGCCAAAGGATGCAAGAGATGGGGATGAGAACAGAAAAAAACAAGCAAGTAAACAACAATCCACAAAATAGAAACAGGAAAAGGAAGGAGGGCAGAAAGAATAGAGGAGCAGCAACCCTCAGATTAAGGTGTGGGTGGGAAGGGCAGGCCCGTGGCTTACTTGGGAGAATGTGGTGCTGATAACACCAAGGCCACGGGTTTGGATCCCTATATAGGGATGGCCGGTTGGCTCACTTGGGAGAGCGTGGTGCTGACAACACCAAATCAAGGGTTAAGATCCCCTTACCGGTCATCTTTAAATTAAAAAAAAAAAAAAGGTGGGGGTGGGAAAAAGTAGAACCAAGAGAGGACCAAACTTTAGGAGATCCACAACCTTTTAAGAAAGGTAAGCTTGTGTTAATTAAGTAAAAACTTAAAGGGGGGAGGGGAGGGAGCTTTGGAATCAGATGGACCTGGGGTTCAAATTCTAGCTCTGTCACTTATCAGCTGCGTGACCTTCATTAACTTCACGTTAGCCTCAGTGTTATTGTCTTTAAATTCCTCTCAGGATCACCATGAGGAGAAAATGAAGTAATGTCTGAAAAATGCCTGCTACAATGCCCTGGCACATAACAACCACCATTTGTTGAACACTTTGTATTATTATAGTGGTAACACCCCATCTGCCTCACTAAAGAGGTAAGAGCAGCAGCCTAGAGGCAGAGAAATTTTCAGTAATGTGTAAAAGTGACTAAGTACCTATTCTGCTAACCCCTTGTTAGCCATCTTAAGAGTTCTAATTGCTTTCACCTTGAGATTAGGCTCTGCCTAACTGTCAGTCATATCGCCAGGATCCCTTAGACCAAAGGAGTGACCCCTGGAAGTTTAGAGCATAGGACAAGCCTGTCTGGAATCACCGTAGCCTTAAAGGCCACTCTTGTAAAACCTAGTCTAAAGCTTGTAGCCACATTGTTTGGAGAACAACAGTTCCTAGTTCTGGGTCCCTGTACCTCCTTTTCTCAATCCAGCCTGCTTTGATCAAAAGCCCTGTTCTCTCCAATTTGTGGTACCTGCCTGGGGCTGGGTTTAAAATGGAGATGCATAGCCACATATTGGCAGACACTTTCACATGATGGCTGTTAACTGTAGAACCTTTGCCTGGAGACTTTCAGAGGGTACAGTTACCATGACAACCACCAGAAAGATGGCAGGGAGGAGAAATGATGCAAATAAAGGAAATGGAGGCTGATTTCATAACAACAATCTGACCATGACAGAGTATGCACACTCACAGAAGGAACAGCACTGTCCAAGTCATGACCAGGTGATTGTTACTAGAGAGAGAAAAAAGGAGGGGGTGGGGCGGGATTTACCACCAAGAGACCAGAAGAGGAAGAGGCTGGTTACCAAGGCAGCTGGGGAGAAAGGAATGAGAAAATGGAGCTTCAGCACAGCAGCAGAAAATTGCTTCTAGCCAAGCAACACAGGACTGTTGCTATAGAAACAAGAAGAACAGGGATCCTGTAGACCATGGGGAGAATTATCACTGAAATGCTGAGTAGGAAAGATTCCTAAATCAGAATGCAGCTTGTGGCCCAAAACGAATGTGAGAAAAACATAGTACCATTTCCATTCA
Source organism: Galeopterus variegatus (assembly GCF_000696425.1). Taxonomy (NCBI): domain Eukaryota; kingdom Metazoa; phylum Chordata; class Mammalia; order Dermoptera; family Cynocephalidae; genus Galeopterus; species Galeopterus variegatus. The sequence continues at coordinate 227,469 of NW_007728159.1, read as the reverse complement.
TTGTAATTCTTCCAGTCCTACCAAAAGAGAATGGAAACATATTTTCTAAAACACCTTAGGCTATTTTATTTGTAGTTCTATTTGTCTCACTAATAATCTTCTGAACTCTAAATTATATTAAAAATAGTTTCTGAAAGATATTCTGTAATTTAAAATCCTAATTAGAGACATTAAGTTCAAGGGAAAATTAGGAAATTGAAGTCTATGACCAAGAGTTAATAAGTATTTTTTAAAAAACAGCATAAAACCCTCTAATGAAAAGCTTTGCAGGGCGATAAAGAGATAAAAGAAGGCAAAAAAGAATCAGGAAAGCTCATGATTTATACTCATGTCCAGGTATCAGCCCTGACACTCTCACCCCCTTCTATGAGGCCAGATGGGAAGTAGCTCTTTCTGTTCTGAAAGAGGCTCAAGAGGAAAGAGAGTCTTTCATTTAAAGTGTAATATAAGTCTAGAGGTGAAGGATGCAGAGGTCCATCTCCTATATACTCCACACATTACAGGCTTATTGTGGGCAAAGAAATTTTAGCTTTAAAAGCAAAAATGCCAGGATGGTTCCATCTGAAAGAGCATATCTAAAATGCATGAAGAAGGTACTAGGAATGCTCAAAATCCTTGGAGGGTAGTAATTCCAGGCCTGCCCTTCCAAAAGCCTACAGTCAGCCACCTAACTCTCACTCCCAGTGTGTGTGTGGGTACCCTAGGGGCAGGTGTATGGTAAGGCTGTGCATCTCTGCACCTATCTCACCTTCTTTAGGAAATTGAGAGCAGGTCTGGTTGGTTAGCTCAGCTGGTTAGAGCCTGGCTGGTAAGGGGATCCAAATCCTTGACCTTGGTTTACCAATATCATGCTCTAACCAAGCAAGCTAACTGGCCAGCCCAGCAATTGTTTTTTACTGCTCAGACTCTATTGCTTTCTTCAGATTGCAGCCTCTTAATTTTATCTCCCCTTCTCAAATTCCATGTGGTTTGGAGAGCACTAACCATCTCCCATATACATCACTCTAGAGTTCAGTGTGTAAGCAAAGTTTGGACAATTGAAATACTGGATCTATTGCCAGGCCACAGTGATTGATTTAATGCCAGGCCGTTGAGTCTCAATTCAAAGACTTTGTATTAAAAATATTATGAGGGCTGGCTGGTTAGCTCAGTTGGCTAGAATGCAGTGTTTATTTGTTTGTTTGTTTGTTTGTTTTTAAAAGATGACCGGGGGGGCCGGCCCGGTGGCGCACTGCTACAGTGCGCCGCTTGGGAGCGCGGCTGCGCTCCCGCCGAGGGTTCGGATCCCACATACAGACCAGCCATTCACTGGCTGAGTGAGGTGCGGGCGCAACACCGAGGGTTGCAATCCCGTTGCCGGTCACGAAAAAAGACAAAAAGGGAAAAAAAAAAGATGACCGGTAACGGGATCTTAACCCTTGGCTTGGTGTAGTCAGCACCACGCTCACCCACTGAGCTAACTGGCCATTCCTATATAGATCAAAACATATGAGGGGAAGAAGAGAATAGAGCTTACCTTGTTATAGGGTTTGTGTTACACCTAAAGTTGAGTTATAGGGTTTGCTCCAGAGCATACCAGAATGTTCTCAGAAGGAGCTCACTTCCAGCCTGCTCAGCCCTCTAAGAGAATCTGCACACCAACAGGGGATCCCTGAAAGCAGGGAGGGGGAGATGCAAAGAGGAAAAGATGCAGAGCCAGCAGTGGTCCTATCCAGTTGTAATCTCATGGCTCTTTTGGCCCTCTCCTTTACTTCTCTGGCCCTTCTCTTTTTTTTGGCTTGGCATTCTGGGCCTTAATAATCTTTATATCCTTGTAAGTCTCAAACCTGTATGTTCCATTTAAACCCTTTTTTAAGCTTCAATGTTATATTTCCAACTTTCTGTTGGGCACTTGATTTTGGATGACCCCATCTCCTCAATCTCATTGTGTCCCAAACCACAATTGGTTTCTTCCCCAACTTCTGTATTTCAAAGAATCCCAAGAGGATGTTTGCTATTAAACGGATCCACTTAGGGGCTGGCCCGTGGCTCACTCGGGAGAGTGCGGTGCTGATAACACCAAGGCCACAGGTTCGGATCCCATATAGGGATGGCCGGTTAGCTCACTGGGTGAGCGTGGTGCTGACAATACCAAGTCAAGGGTTAAGATCCCCTTACTGGTCATCTTTTAAAATAAATAAATAAATAAATAAAAGGATCCACTTAGAAATCTAGTGCAACCCTCCTTGTTTTGTTAAAATGAAACTACCCAGCTAGCAAATCAGATCAGATTCCTCCCCTCTCCCCAGATTTGATACAACCTTTCCAACTGCTCTTCCCTTAGCCCAAAACACCTTCCTTCTCTTCACGTAGCCAAATACTACCTGTGCTTTTAGTCCCAGTTAAAGTCACAATCTCCAGCAAGAACTTTCTTGATGACTCCAAAGTGCTCTCTTCCCCTTCTGAGGCTTGTAGCCCTTGACTGAGACACATATTACCTTATTTTGTGATCATATTTGCACGTAACAACTTGTTTGATCTTTACAACAGTCCTATGATGTAGGTATCATTATTATCTCCATTTTACAGAAGAAGGAGACTTTTAGGACTCAGAGAAGTTGAGTTATTTGCCCAACATCACACAGGTAGTAACCCCAAGTCCTTGTTCTTAACCAATATACTATACCATTTATACCACCTTCTGTGAGTACTTTGTATCTTCAAAGAATCTGGGCTCCAACCCCTTATATTAATGTTTTTCTGAGTGTGGCCTCAGGATTCCACCTCTCTGTTTGCTTGTTAGCAATGCAGATTCTTGGCCCAGACCTACTGCATCAGGGTCTTGGGGGTGGGTAGATTCTTAAGACACACTCGGGTTTGAGAATCACTGCTTTAACAAGATAGGTATTAGAGTATTTAATGACTCCAGATCCATTTGAAGGCACCACAGTGGCCAGTGAGGAAAAATGGGGGTCTGTATGTGCACCAGTTTTACAGACGCACAGCCCCTGCCAGCCATGGCCCATGGATGATGTGGACCAGTCAGAGGCTTGGATCTTTGCCCACCCTTCCTCCTCTGCTTATCCCAACCTCCCCAAATCCTGGCTACTCCTTCCCTGATGATTTACCATCTCTTGAGGCATCGATATGTACATTCCAGGTTACTTTAAGTACTCCTGCTGGGAAGATTTCTTATTTTGCCAATTCCCTCTGTCCATCATCTTTCAAATATGACTAATCTGTATTCTAGGTGTGGTTTTTTTTTGTTTGTTTGTTTGTTTTTAAAAGATGACCGGGGGGGCCGGCCCGGTGGCGCACTGCTACAGTGCGCCGCTTGGGAGCGCGGCTGCGCTCCCGCTGAGGGTTCGGATCCCACATACAGACCAGCCATTCACTGGCTGAGCGAGGTGCGGGCGCAACACCGAGGGTTGCAATCCCATTGCCGGTCACGAAAAAAGACAAAAAGGGAAAAAAAAAAGATGACCGGTAACGGGATCTTAACCCTTGGCTTGGTGTAGTCAGCACCACGCTCACCCACTGAGCTAACTGGCCATTCCTATATAGGGATCCGAACCCGTGGCCTTGGTGTTATCAGCACCGCACTCTCCCGAGTGAGCCACGGGCCGGCCCTAGGTGTGGTTTGTTAACATGGTTTAAATAACACGGATCACTTGCTGAGCACTTGCTATTGCTCACAACAACCCAATGAAGCAGGTGCTACAATATATACCTATTTTACGGATGAGGAAATTGGGTCTGGGAGAGGTTAATAATTTGCCCAAGTTGAGGCAGCTAGAAAATGCAGAGCCAAGATTTGGAACTGAGATCCGTTGGGTGTGGGTGACCACTTATCCATACTGCTTCTCACAAGTTTAAAGGCAATCCAGTATTCACTGGGCACCTACCAGACCCCTGGCACTGAGCCCAATCGTTTAATAACACACCTGATTAGAGACTTTGAGGACATATTTACATTTCCAGTTGATCCCTTTGGCGGGAGCAGCTCTAAATAAATTGACATTAACAAAAGCTGCCCACTGGGTTTTCAGTAGAAATGCCCTCTACACCAACAGGAACTTTAGCTGATACATTTAGACACCTCCCCTTTCTTCCTTCTCTCACGCAGTCATCAATTACTTCCCAACTGGTTATTTTAGGAAGGAACCTCTCTCTCAGTTCCTCCTATCACCTTACAGATCAACAAAGTCATCCCCACCCCCCATTCCCCTTCTAAAGTGAATATTCTGGAATGTCCTGGCCTCAGGAGCACTTTAGACAAATTTAGCACATCTAAGATAGTTCAATCTGTCTTAGTTCCCCAAAATAACTGCCAACAGGGGCAAGAGTTATGCACACCCTTTAGCCGTTTATTGTCAAATGGGGAGGATGACCTCTCTTTTCTACACCAAGTGTAGGTTCTCAGCCACCCTTTGTCTGCGTCCCTGAGTTCGGCGTGTAATCCCTTAGGTGTACTATTCAGAGGCAAACCTAATTTGTTCTCTGATATCCAGGAATAAACTCCTGGCTATTTTCAGACAAAGATAGTGGTAGGTGTCTGTAGAAAGGAGCTAGGAAGGAGCTTAAAATACTTTGCATTCCAGAAACACCCTCCCTTCCCCCAGGAAGTGGCTTTATTCCCACTCCTTTCTCAGCAGAGCTGACTCAAAGGAGCTGAAGCTTAGAGTCAGGCAGCAGGTACTAGCTGTGGGGACTTAATGACTTAGATGTCTCTGAGCTTCAGTTTGCTTATCTGTGAAATGGGACTGACACCCCTTGCTCTCCAGATTATTGTGAAAAGTAAGATATGCAAAACAACTAGGACTAGTTGTACATGCCTGTACCCATGGGTCCTTACCATTTTATTGAGTGCCCTCAAATTCTTTCAAGGTCCACTAAAAGGAGGGAAATCCTACAGATAAGTCTTTAGACAAATGGCCTCAAAAAAATGAGGATGAATACACTGGGAGTTTTAAAAAAAGAGCTCCAGTAATCTAAGTCTGTTTTAGCAGACAGCTACTTTGGTTCTGGACATGTGACCTAGAGACAGTGGGGGTTAAGTGGAAAGTTTACCTGGGCTTGGGATCCTGATTTTTCTATGTGACTTTGAGCAAGAAAGCTCTCTGGATTCCAGTACCATATGGCGGATATTGCTTCCTTACCAGGTTATGGTGAGTGTCACTTTGTAAATGTAAGGAATTAACAGTAGCTACCTGAGCATGGTGCTGATAAAACCAAAGTCCAGGGTTTGAGCCCTATACCGACTAGCTGCCACATAAAAAGAAAAGAAAAGAAAAAAAGTGCAGCCTTTTGACCCCATTCAGGCTCCATAGAAGTGCAGGCAATACCAACCCAGGTCCCAGCTGTAAGGCAGGATTAGTGGAGGTAAAGCAGCCTTCTCCCACCATGATGCCCATGGCCTTTCTGAACAGCAACTGTTTTCTTTTCACAGTCTCAGAGGTGGGCTCTTTGGAACAAGACTATCTCACCCAGCACACAGATGCTTCAGAGTGACTGATTGGTCAAGTAACATTTGCCCTATTTCATCCCAATAAGTGGCAGGTGCACTAGCTCCCAGGAGAGACAGTTCCAAAGAGCAGTTAAATGATGGAATTCCATGTTTACCCCCTCCATGGACCCCATGCTAATAAAACAAGCTGATCATTATAATGTGGTGCTCAAGGCCCCTGGCTCTGGAGATAGGCAGAGCTGGTTTCAAATCCCAACTCATTTACTGGTTAGCTGTATGTTCTTGGGTAGTTTTGTTTACTCTTACAACCTTAGTTTCCTTATCTGTAGCCCAGGCACATGGTTGGTGTAGTATAATATGAAGGAGCAAGCAGAGTGCTTAGACATAGGCAGTTCTCTATCAGGAACAGCTACTATTAAACTTTCCCCTCTTGCATTTACAGCAAGCTTATGAGAACTATTTCATTAATTTAGGGAGAAAAAAAAAAAAGGCCTTTTTGTAAGAAAAAAATCACTTTACATCACCAATGCTCAGATAAATTTTTAAAAAGACATCCTGCAAAAAATCATCATACCGCTAAGATATGAACAGTATCATCCTAAAGAATATAAGGCTTTACAGTTTAGAAAGCAGTTAAAGTCTACTACTTCATTTAATACTTGCAAAGACCCTGTGAAGTAGCATTTATCCCTATTTTACAGAAAAGGAAACCAGGACTTAGAAAGGTAAAGCTAAAAGAAGTGGTGGAGCCAGGATTTCAAGCTTTCTAAAGTACAAATTCAGCACTCTTTACAATTCACAAGAGAATTTCGTGTTCACTGAGTACTGAGCCTACATTGTTTAGACATGTCTGAAATGGCATTTCAGGAACCCAGAGTGGAATGACCTGGTTAGCAACATGGTTAGAGAAATGCAGCCCTCTGGATCACTGGTGGCTATCCCAAAATAGTTTTCCTTGGTTCAGGAGGACTCAGATGGCACAAGTTGCCCCCACTCTTGACATGTTTGAGATATCTTTTATTAGAAGATGTCCCAGAAGGCAACATTTTAAAATCGGACAATCAATAATCACAACTAAATACAAAATTTCAGGTAAACTTGCCTTTCAAAATAAATCAGATCCTTGCAACAGGAGAATTGCCCAAGAGTTTTTTTTCTTATACAAAAACAGTTAACACCACTCTGCAAAAGGCATACAAAAATACAGTATTAAAAAAAAAAAAAAAAAAGACTCCCCCCAGCATAATACCCAACAGCAGCTTATAAAACACAAGCTTTTCAGCTTTTCAGGTGAGGCATCAGTAAACTACATCCCACCTGTCCTCCAAAGACAGTTCCAGAAGTCAGTTGGCTCCTGAAAATCATGTTCCAGAAAGTAGAAAAGCTATTTCCAAACTTCCACTGGGATTCTCTGAGGCCAGGAAGCAACCTTAGAAAGAAACTATTATGGACAATAGATTTGGAAGTAGCAGCTGGTTTTCCAAAGCCACATATAGTGCTTACCATTGCCCCTTCCCCACTTCCAAACCCAGAGCTGTCCAGGCAGAGTTCTGGAGGGGCTGATCCTTCTTCCAGGCCAGGCTTAGGTTGACCATATGATGCCTGCAGGGTTGGGTGACTTTCTTGGATTGGAGGCTGCCCCTGGATTCCACTTGGAGCTGCAGAGTCCAGCTGGGGCAAAATTTATCATGGTTGGCTAAGCAGAGCTTCTAGAGGCTCCTTTAAAACCCACCAGGAAGCAAGTCCACCTTCTGGAGCACTGGATGAGTCCCAATGGCTCTCCCCAGAACTTCAGTAAGGCCCAGATTCTGGAAAAGGGATCTAATTCATGGCAGGTTGGTGGGGGCTGAAGGGTGGCTGCAGAGCCAGCAATCTCCTTTGAGTTGCAGGAGGACAGGTTTGCACGGTTCCAGTAGAATTTCAAACTTATCAGTCAAGGATTGAGATGACAGGCAGGTGGGAAAGAGGAAGTGATATATTTCTCCCTCCTGAGGTGCCTTATACCTGCCTTGGGAAAAGATTCCAAGATGGCCTCAAGTACCCCTTGGAAAACACCTGGGCAGGGAACAAGTTCACTGCCAGGACTCCTAGCCTTCCCTAGGCCCCAGGCTAAGATCCATTTCCCTGTGTCTGCGAGAAAGGGTGGTGTAGAGCCTATTGCATAACAAAGGCAGAATGAAACAAAAAAAAAGTCCCTTATGAGGACAGAAATGTCCCTCCCTCAGAAAAGAGGCCCAAAGGGCTCTGTGACAAGGAATCTAGAGGCCAAGCTCTTTAAACATTCTCAAGGTCACAGCATTGAGCGTGGAAGGAGGGGTATCCTCTAACATCACTATATATATATATATTAAAGGTTTCCAACTCCTCAGCTATTGTAAAGTGTCTGACAGTGAGGTAAGGGTCTATGTTGATCAAGTCCGTGAGCTTGTCTTCACCCGAAACAGCTCATGTGTCTCCTGGAAAAAGGAGCCTCAGGGAGAGCATCCAGGCTCAGCTGTCCTTGAATCACCCCCAGGGACACCCAGGCAGAGCATCCCTTTCTACCCAAAAGCTCACGCAAAGTGTGAGATTTCAGGCAGGCCGGAGCCCCCTGACAACGTCCACCACCTGTTGCATAGCATCTGTCAGCCTTTTCTTCGGAGCTAGTGAGCTAGGCGACTCCAAGCTCCTCAGTCAGCTGCCTGCTGGGAAGCCAAAGGCGCCATGAGTCAGGGAAGAGGGAGAGCTGGGTTTCAAGGTTTCCAAGAATGCAAGCCCTTACTGTGTGTACACTGGCTGCAATGCATTCTGGGATCTACTGTCCAGACTGTCCCACCGTAACCAAAATGTGCAAATTACTAAAGGAGAGAGGGAGGTTAAAAAATAAACTTGTGTCTTTGTAAGACAGAACAGTCAGGCTTTTTGGTCAGTTAGTAGCCACTGAGGTACGCAATTCTTTTCTGCAGTTGCTGTTGCCGGCATCGGAGCTGCCTTTTCTCTGTAGCCATCCTCTTCTCGGCCCCCACCAGGGCTTGCAAGTATTCCAAGGCCTTGCTTAGGATCACAACTTTGGGGGCCTTAGAGCAGCTGGCTAGGGTGGGTACCTGGTCCCTCAGTGCCAAGAACCGTGAACGGAGGTCATTCCGCCTTTTGCGTTCCAGGAAGTTGTGGTTCTTCCTCTTGGTCACATCCTCAGTATCAGAACTGACAGGTTTAGAGTGGCAGGACTGGGGAGCCTCATTTTCTATAGGCAGGGGACTCACTATCTCTTCATCCTCATCATCTTCCTTTTCCTCTGAAGCATCTCTCTCCAGAGCCTCTTCTTGGGGACCCCTCTCTGGAGCCCCTTCTTGTGAGCAGCTTTCTGGAGGAAAACGGGCAGCGTAGTTGTGCTGTTGCTGATGGATGGAGATGTGGAAGTGTTTCATGCAAGGGTCCAGAGGGTCTGCTCGCACTGTGATGGTGACCGGCTTCCGTATACCCAGAGACTGTCTCTTCTCTACTGTCACAACATCGATTTCTTCACCCTCTGTCCAAGAAAAGAGATCAAGGGAAGAAACACATCTCATGAGAAACACATACATAGACTCTACAGCTTTAGCTGTCCGTGCTGGGGCTTGGGAAGGTAGGTGACATTTTCCCAGTTTAGATATAAACAAACTGAAGTGAGGAGAAAGACAGCTGATTCACTTGTAATGGGGTAAGGGCAGAGTGAAGGAAAGGAGGGGAATTAAGCAAGAAGGAAAATATTCTCCAATTTCCTTTTGCACAGCAAGGCTTAGATAAGAACAAAAGGCAGACCCAAGCCAACAGCCCCCCCGTCTGTAAAGGCTCTCCCCTCCCCCACTGAGGGGATGGGGAGAAAGAGCTACTAGCATGGGACAAAGTTTAGCTATAAAGATCTTCCCCAGTCGGGCTCTTTCATGCCCCATCAGAATTGTAAATGAGGGATCTGTGGGCAGAGCTGCCCTTTGTTCCTGCCCAGCACAGCCTGCACTTGGGGAATTGTTACTTTTCACAAGTTATAAATCCTATTATTCCCCCACCTCTCTATTCTGCCATCCCTTTCAGCCGAAGATTTTAAAAAGGGAGGGCTACAACCCATCCCTCCTCACCCACAGAAGGGAGGGAAAGGGTTTCCCTTAGGAGCATTTTGCTCCTGAGTTCAACGGGTTTCTAAAGTCATCCATCATCTATAGGTCTCCCGCCCCACCCGTTTCTCTGGACCAGAAAAGGGTTGGATTTGTAATCACAGGTCAGTGAAAGCCACAGGAACTTCACAAAGGGCAAGTGACCATTTCTAAGCTACCTGCACCAGTGGCAGAGACTGAGCAGCAGGACAATGTCCCAGATGCAAGGGCCAAAACACCTGGACATGTCCCTGTCATTCCCTAGCTCGAGGGTCTCTCAGGTTAACCCAATCAGGAGAGAGGCGATTGGGAGAAAACCCTCCCGCTCCACACATTTTGCGGTCCCCACACAGAAGACCACCTTTGTACATTTCGGCCTAGTAACAGAAGAGTTCCATTCTTAGCTTCTTTTGCATATCAGGAAGCTTGGGCCCCTTTGTCAGGAAGGCTTCCATTGTGCGGACAATCGCATTATTTCCCCATTAATAAAACCTGACCATTCAGCCCTCCTGGTCCCAAAGCCTGTGATTGGCTGGTTAAGCCCTGTTTGGAATGTTGTTTTACCCAGCCCCTACCCCTATTGGCTGAGCTCTGCCGTCAGTCTCTCTCCCCACCACCCCCCTCATTGTTTGCAATCTGTTGCATTTTGTTCTAGGCCATGTGGCCTGTGAGTGAACCAAGAGCCCACAAACAGGTTCAGGTTAAAAGGCACATCAGAAATGATTCAGGAGGCTTTCCTGCACCCCAGACCTTTAGTTTTCAGTGTTAATCCTCATAGCTGGGGAAAGATCTAAGGAATAAATAATTTAAGACACCATTCTCCTTTTCAGAGAGTAGTGTCTAACTCTACCCAGACAAGGAAATGTCCTTAGCAGGACAATCAGATCCTCATGTGCAAAGGGAGAAACTGAGACCCAGATCAGCCAAGTCAGGAATTGTAACATTCTCGATCTCAAACTAAGATTTCCAAACTTCCAAAACAATACTCTTTCCACTCCACCAGTCTTTGTAGAGATACATCTTTATTAGTTTCTTGATCTTAAGATTCCCATTCCAGCCATTAAACAAACCGGCCATCCCTATATAGGATCTGAACCCGCGGCCTTGGTGTTATCAGCACCGCACTCTACCGAGTGAACCACGGGCCGGCCCTCGAAAAATTTTTTTAAATCTTTCTTGTTATCCTCATTTTTCCCATCAAGTATATAACAACTTCCATACCCCGTCCCCCAGTTCCCTCTCAAAAGGTCATGTAAAAGTTATTCTTAAAAGCTACAGTGAATATTCTTTGTCCTGATTTACGTGAAGCTAGCCTCAATCTGCGTCCTACAAAAGCACCACCCTCTACACTACTTCTCATGGGTACACAGGTCTAAGGAGTTGAGATAAGAGCAACATAGTCTGGTGGCAGAGGATGCTCCAGTCTGCCCTCAGCAAGGTTTGCATTGCATCAAGGATGGGGGAGGAGGACCTGGAGCTCTATTGCCTTGATCTAGCACCTAGATCAGAGGTTGGCACAAAGTAGAGGCTAGTGAACATTTGTTGAATGCAAGAAAGCAGCTGATGCCTGCAGATGTATTGGGAAGAAGCTAGAAGGACACCTTTCCACCTTTGGCCAAACCAATAAGGCAGGTGTACCTCTTTTCAGATAAGCTACCACGAAGACCATCTAAACTTCAAGGGAGAGGTACCCAGTTGGGATGGAGGGTTGAGGAAAAGAAGCTGGCTAGATAGCAGGAAGCTGGGGCTCACATCTAGTGATTTCTTATTTCTAAGTCTCAGTTTTTCCATCTGTTAATGGGGAACATTCATTCCTCCCCTACCTGTCTCATGGGTGATGTGAGAATGCACAAGTGGTAAGGGGTGGAAGGTGCAAGGGGAGAGCATTTTTGACATTTTGAAGTAAAGCGGGCTGGAGATCTAGATTTTTGAAAGATGAAGGCTTTGGCTTTGCACAGAAGGCTCCTCAGCTTCTTTCCTCCCTAGGGGAGTGTGAGTTTCCCAGGGAAAGGCAGCAACAAAAAAATCTTCAAGCTTGGAGTGACTCTTAAGGAACCTCTTCCAGCTTCCGAGGACAGAAATCCCCTACAGTACAATTGTCCTCTCTAAGCGCCAACCCTCACTGTCTCCCTTGTCCCCTGGGGCTCCAATCATGTCTCTCTTGTCCCCTGGGGCTCCAATCATCATCAAAGGGACGCCGGCTCCCGCCACTTCTCCAAACTGTTTACCAACACACCCACGTGCCAGACAGACACTGCCGGGGGCTACACCAGCAGCTTCAGCCAGAGAAAGGGGTAGGTGGCCAAAGGGCTTGAAAAGGCCCAGTGCCTGACCTCAGACAGCGGTAGAGCTTTGGTCACCCATGAGGTGCCCCCCGCTTGGATGGCCCGGACGGTCCTTACCCGAGTCGCTTGGGCTCTCGGACCCCGAGCAGGCCTGGGTCTTGGGCTCGCCCAGCTGACAGGGGGCGGCAGGGGCCGGGTTGCCGGCTTCTAGGCTGGGAGTGCAGTCCGGGGCGGCAGGCGCCTTGGGCGGGTTCCCCCGGGGTGCGCCAGCAGCGAGCCGGTCGCTCACGGCTCTCTCCAGCCGTTCCCGGGCCGAGAAGCCGCTCCACATGCAGTCACGGCGGATGATGGAGGCGTAGTTCCTACCCCAAGCTTTCGAGTGGCCCCGAGATTCCGTCTCGTCCGCGCCGCCCCCTCCGGGCCACGGCTCCAGGGGACCAATTCCAGGGGCTGGGTCCCCGGCGCTGGGACCGGAGCCCCAGGGCGGCGACGTGGGGGGCGACGGCACCAGCTCGAATTTCTTCCAGATGTCCTCGCTGGGCGCCGTGGAGCGGTAGAAATCCTCCCCGCAGTCATAGTCATAGAAATAGTGCTGGTACGAGTCGAAGTCCATGTCCGCTCCCTGCGGAAGGGAAGCGGGGATGTGCTGACTGCGGGTGCGGGCCGGGAGAAGGAGGCGTCCCCGGGTCCCTGGGCACAGCCGGCTGCCGGGCTCTCGTCCCTCCCCAACCCCACTGGCTGGCAGCCCGCGTCCTGGGAAGCCAGGCCGTGAGTCACAGCGCCCAGGGAAGTCGCTCACGGAGCGCGGACCAGGCTGCAGGGAGCGAGTTCAAAGCAAACTTTGCCAGCGCTGCCCGGAGCGCAGCTCCCGGGCCCCGGCCGGGCCGGGCGGGGGCGCGCTGCGCCCAGAAGGCAGCCAGCAGCCAGTCCCGT
>NW_007728159.1:213524-214401 GCF_000696425.1 Galeopterus variegatus | reverse complement strand
ACGCACATGCGCGCCACTGAGCGCGCGCCCACATTCACGGGCGCGACCCCCCGCGCGCGCTCCCTCCCCCGCTCGCGCACGGCCGCCCGGACGCTCCCGGGATCGACGCGGGAGCGCGAGCTGCAGGCGCATTGTTTCCCAGCGGCCTTATATCTCGTCGCGCGCCCCGGGACGGGGGACGGGCCCTGTGGGACAAGCCCCGCCCCCTGACCCGCCCCGCTCCCGGCGGTGGACAGGTGGGGCCAGCCCGCCCTCCTGGCTGCGGTCGCCTGCCCTTCGCTATCCCTCTCAGGCCCCGGAATAAATAGCACGCAGGGGAGCGCGGAGCAGCGCGCGCGCGCTGAGGCATCCGGCGGGCGCCTGGTGGAGGCGTGACTTTTTAGCTAGGCGTCCGCGGTCCGCAGCCGACCGAACTAAAGCCGCGTTCCTTGCTCACTCTATGCTGGGAGTAGGGCTACTGCCCGCCGCACCCTGCGAGCCTCCTTCACCGGACGCGCCCCGCTTGTTCAGGTGCGTCCGACCCGCGGCGGGCGGCAACCGCACCTCCACCGCGCCACCTGGCGGCCCTCAGCCCCGAAGTGGGCTGGTCCCGGCGTCGCTTCATCACCTTCTTTAGATCCGAGGCGAAGTGGTGAGGATTCTGGGTTTTAGAGCCTGAAACTTATTCCTGAGCCTCAGTTTCATCCGTAAAACTAAGGATAGTCATCCCTCACCAGGTTGCTGTGAGGATTTAAGAAGATAGAGCAGCTAGGGAAGGGGACTGGTCCAGGAGAAGCAAGCAGAACTTGCTCAGTCCCCGGGGCCCGTAGTGAGCAGGGCATCCGACCCCCACCACCCTCCCGCCCCCTGCCTCACCAGGCCCCCCCCCCCCCCCCCC
>NW_007728159.1:190964-213281 GCF_000696425.1 Galeopterus variegatus | reverse complement strand
CCCCCAATACCATGTAAGAGCTGTACTGGTAGAGGAAAGAGAATGAGGATTTGAAGTATGAAACTTCGTTCAAGCCCTTGCTTTGCCACTTGCTAGCTGTGGGGCCAAGTCGTTTTAATCTTCGCCCTGCAACTCTGGCCAAGATGATGGACGTATAACCCCTATCTATGCAGACTACCTTGGATGAAACAGGAAAAACTAAACTATGCGGTCGGTCTGAGATTTAGACCCGAGGAAAGTAACTTGGAATAGCAGCCAATACATCTAGGATCCTACACCTGGCATCAAGGTCTGGTGTCTGGCCACCCTAGCTTGATTGCCTGCTGTTTCTTTCTCTCCCGTCCTTGTGGTTTAAGAACACCAAACTACTCACTGTTGGCATTCCAGCAGATGGAAGCGAGAAGTGCACACAGGTCAGTATGGTTGGAGCAAGGGACACAAGGTGTGAGTCGATGTATGGGTTGGGAGAGAAGGCAGGGCTGATGACACCCTTGGTTTGGATATGTTAGGTCTAAGGTGCATGTGGGACATCCTTGAAGGCAAAACTAGCTCTTACTTGCCTTGTAATCTCAGCACCCAAAACAGCAGAGATATTCTGGCAGATGTTTGTGAACTGATTTACTGAGTGACTCAGCCAACCAAATTTTATTGAGACAGCCTGTGTGCCCTGTTCTGTGCTGAACCGAAGACACAGATCAGAAAGGTTCCTGGTTTGGTTGCAGCTCTGATGCAGGGGGGCTGGACTGCCTTTTGGTGACTTGTTCTCCAGTCCAGATATGTCTGAGATGGTTGCTGTAGCAGTTGGGGTTCTTGGCTACAAATGACAGAAACTGGCCTTAGATAAATTTAAGCAGAAAATGATTTTATTGGAAGAATGTGGGGTATAGAATTCAGGGAAGGCTGGGAATACTTAGAGAATGGGCCTTCTTTATCTAGACTAGAGCACCTACTCAGCAGTCCCTCCTCATGATTTCACTGTTGCAGATGATATCTGGGGGCAACCAGGAGGTGCCCCCCCCAAGAAGTAGGAACAAGGAAATTAAGTTGCCTTCTGAGAGTTAGCCTGCTCTTTTACTTTGGATACTTTTAATTGTTTGTTTCATGTGTATCTTTCTCTCCAAACTAAGCTCATTAAGGACAGGTGTCAGTCTCGTTCACAGCTGTAACTCCAGGGCTTAGAACTGGCACGTCATGGGTGCTTAGTAAATGTACTGCCTGCTTGACTGAACACAAACCTCTAATGCTTTAACATAGAGATGTGCCAACTTATTTTATGGAGACAATAATTCTCAGGCCCTGTCTAAACTATAACCTGATTAAGGGTATTAATGCAACTGAAGAAAGAAGGTGCCAGGCAGGACGGTCCAGGCAGCCAGGGAAGCCAGAAATCAAGGAGAGTTGCCAAGGCACTCACTAGCAGTGTCCATTCTAGCACTGTCAGGGGACAGAGATGCTGGTTCAGGAACAGGGGAGAAAGAGGCATCAATCTTTGAAGCCACCCAATTCACCCCCCACCTTGCTCATGCTCTGGATTACCAAGCAACCCTCTGAAAACATTTCATTCCCCATGTAGATCCGCCCACAGGGAGAGAATGCACTCATCAACGAACAAGAAGATCCAGTCTGCTTCAAAGGCCTGCTTCCCTTAGAAATTAATGAATTGGCATGTGATTTGAAATATCAGTCTCATGAGCCCGGTTAATATGTCTGTTCTGTAGAAATGCTGCTGCTTTTAGGGCTAACAGCTCTGGTTTCTGAGTTAATGTCTGAACCCAGGATGGTGATGAATTCACCAGGGTAACAAATGCTACCCTAGGGACATTCAATTTTTTATTTCCTTTATTTTTCTGAAAGCATTTTTATCAAAATAATGCATGTAATATAGTTTTTAAAGAATCAAGGGCCGGCCCGGTGGCGCACTGGGTAGTGCGCCGCTTGGGAAGCGCGGTGGCGCTCCCGCCCGAGGGTTCGGATCCCACATACGGACCGGCTCCCGCTCACTGGCTGAGCGAGGCGCGGGAGCAACGCCGAGGTTTGCAATCCCGTTGCCGGTCCCTGGTCCGGTACGGGGGCAACACTGAGGGTTGCGATCCGTTGCCGGACACGGAAAAAGACAAAAGACAAAAAAAAAAAAAAGAATCAACTAGGGGCTGGCCCAAAGGTAATGGGTTATCGCAGTTGATAGTTCAGTTACAGATCGAACTCCTTGTTCTACCCTTCCTCACCTGCTCACTACTGCACTTGATTGGTCTTTAAAAAAAAAATGTCAACTAGGTATATAACAAGGTAACAACAACAAAAAAGCAGTCTTCCCTGCCCTCACCACCTCTGATTTCCACTCCCCAAAGGCAACTACTCTTGTAGCTGTTTTGTTTTGTTTTTTTTTAAAGATGACCAGTAAGGGGATCTTTACTCTTGACTTGGTGTTGTCAGCACCACGCTCTCCCAAGTGAACCACGGGCCAGCCCTCTTGTAGCTGTTTTTTGTTCCTAATATTTATTTCCATATTTTGATCAACACAGATAATCTATTTCTCCCTGATTTTTAAATTCCTATTGACATCCTACAATAGAAGATGTAGCTCTTATGTTTCCCTTCTACCAACACTCCTTCCCATACTAGATCTTCCCTTATTCTCCCAATAGAATTATAGTTTAATTTTTTTTGTAGTTCAATTTTAAAATAAATAAATATTCAGCATTCACATTATTTTAACTATGGTGTACTAAAACTATCTTTCCTTTCCTATATAATTTTTTGCAGAGTTAAATTGTCTCATTTTATTTAAAAAAAAAAAAAAAGAAAGAAAAATAAAAAACAAACAAAAAACCAAAAACCAAACTTTTAAAAAAATTTACTTAGGGCCGGCCCGTGGCTCACTCGGGAGAGTGCGGTGCTGATAACACCAAGGCCATGGGTTCGGATCCCATGTAGGGATGGCCGGTTAGCTCACTTGGGAGAGTGTGGTGCTGACAACACCAAGTCAAGGGTTGAGATCCCCTTACCGGTCATCTTTAAAAAAAAAAAATTATTTAGATTTCTATGTATCTTTTATGAATATAACCTCACACATTTCTACTAGAGTGACAAAGATTGCTTCATATGATCAAACACACCAGGTAATCAATCCATCAGTTCTATGTTTTTTCTTGGAATTATCCCTCTTGGAGCCCTTTGTCTTCCTGTTGCAATCTGAAATTATTGATCTTTTGGCTTGCTTCACAATTGTCACTCTGTGACTTCCCTTTACCATCAGCCTGGAAATTCCCTATGTTTCTCTCCTGTGTTGAATCTCCTGTTTTCTGGAGCTCATTTCTTCCTCTTTTTTGGTTTACTTCCACCCTTTGGTGGAGCAGATCCTCCAGCAGCTGCCTGGGAAAATTTCTACTTGGGAAGTAAAAATTTGGAGACTTCACATTTTTGAAATTGTCTTTATTATACCCCCACCTTTGTTTGATAGTTTGGTTGGGTATAGAATGCTAGATTAGAAATCATTTCCCCTGAGAATTTTAAAGGTATTGCTTTTTTTGTTTCCTGGCAACCAGTGTTGTTATTGAAAAGACTGGTATCATTTGATCTACAAACCTTTGTATATGACCTGTTCCTCTTTCTGGAAGCTTTTAGAATATACTCTTTGTACCTGGCATTTTGAATTTTTTCAATGATGCACCTTGGTGTGGGTCTGTTGTAATAAAGAATTTGAATGGCCTTTTCTCTAGTTCCTGGGAGGTAGCCTCTAAGTCCTTGGAATTTCCCAAGTAATAGGAGTGTCTTTGTTTTTCATGGTGGGCCCAGATAGTTTATGCTAATAAGGTGACTCATGGTGGACCCATAGATAGCTTAAGATGACTCGTGATAGGGATTGGCCGTGCCAGAAAGACGAACCATGTGATTAGAGGGTTGGGACTCTCAGCCATGTGATATTAGTTTGATCTCTGTGGAGGGAAAGGGGGCTGGATATTGAGTTCAATCATATGGACAATGATTCAGTTAATCTTGGTTAGGTAATGAACCTCCAATAAAAACTCTGTTCACTGATACTGATGCTCAAGTGAGCTTCCTTGTTTAATAATACTCTGTGTATATTGTTACACATTAGTGTACCAGGAAGGGAATGCATCCTGACTTTATGGGAAGAAGACACTGGAAGCTTTGCATTTGGGATCCTCCAAGACCTTGCTCTGTGTGTCTCTTCTTTTGGCTGGTCCTGATTTGTATTGTTTTTACTGTAATAAAACTATAACCATAAGTATAGTGCCTTCCTGAGGTTTTCTAGTGAATTATCAAACCTGAAGGGGTAGTGGAAACCCCCAAATTTGTCACCGGTTTGTCAAAACTGTGGGAGGCCTGGGAAACCCTGAGCTTGCAGCTGGTGTCTGAAGTGGGTACAGTCTTGAGGAGAACTGTGCCATTAACTTGTGAAGTTTGGTTATCATCAGATAGTGCAGAATTGTATTTTAGCATCTTTTTGCATTCTTTGCTGTAAGCCTTTTAATCTGGAAATCCATTAACTCTGTAATTATTTCTTTGAAGAATTCCCCTCCTCTAATTTTTCCCTTCTCTCTTTCTGAAACTTCTGCTAGTCTTTTCTTATCTTTCCTCTCACCTCTACCTCTGTGTGCTTTGTTTGACTTTCTGTGAGAGTTTCTCAACTTCCATTCCTTCTCTTGACAAACATTTTTTGACTATTATAGTTTTTAGTTTTTAAGAGCCCTTTTTTTTTGTTCCTGAAATGTTCCCTTTTTTGTAGCTTCCTGTCCTTTTTCCATAGACACAATTTTTTCCCTCTTTTTTTCTCTGAGGCTATTAATAATAATTTTTATATTAATTATAAATTTCAAAAGTTTTTTCTGCTCCATGTTATCTCTATTTTCTCTGAAATAGAAATATTTACTTTCTCTGTGTTTTTTATTAGAGGCTTTCTTTCATCAAATGTCTGCTGATCATTGTTGTCAGTTTTAATTTATATTAAAGAGTGAGGCATTAAAAGCTGTTTGAAAGCTCTATATGTGTTTGGGGCGGGTGGGGGAAGTGTGTTGATTATTGAGCTTCACTAAAGGATTATTAAGCAGGTACCCAGCAGTTTTACTGGGGATTCCTCAACTGTGTGTACAAGTGCATCTCTCAATTTTCACATAGAGAAGTCCTCTAATCTTCTCCCAGGGCAAGGTCATAAGCCTGGCTGCCAGTCTTCTGGGAACCAAGAAGGGGAAGGGGGAAAAGGAGGTCTTACATTTCAGCAAATCCCTCCTGATTTCAGTAGTCATTACTTTTTTTTTTTTTTTTTTTTAAAGATGACCGGTAAGGGGATCTTAACCCTTGACTTGGTGTTGTCAGCACCACGCTCAGGCAGTGAGCGAACCGGCCATCCCTATATGGGATCCGAACCCGTGGCCTTGGTGTTATCAGCACCGCACTCTACCGAGTGAGCCACAGGCCGGCCCAGTAGTCATTACTTCTATTCTCAGCTGTGCCTAGTGTTCCCAAATCCAGAGCCACTCAATTCAACTTGTCTCCCACCAGGTGGGAAGAGGGCAGTCACCTGGCTAACAGGTTGCAGGAGGAGATTTAGGTGTCTAACTCCTCATATTTTTACCCGATCCTCCCCTTTTTAGTAGTCCCATCCTACATCCTAGCCTCCGATTTATGAGCTGTTCTTGGATTCTGATGCACTAATGGATTTGCTTTTTTTTTTTTAAAGATGACCGGTAAGGGGATCTTAACCCTTGACTTGGTGTTGTCAGCACCACGCTCACCCAGTGAGCTAACCAGCCATCCCTATATGGGATCCGAACCCGTGGCCTTGGTGTTATCTGCACCACACTCTCCCGAGTGAGCCACGGGCTGGCCCATGGATTTGCTTTTTGTTGACACTTCTCTCTCCTCCTGACTCCCACCAAAAGTAGTTACAATTTCTGCTTTCTCCAGCCTTTTGCTTATCTGTCTGCTTTCCAGCTTCACCAGGTTTGTAGACTTCTCTCAATTGCTGTCTCACCTCCTCTTTTCCTTTTTTTTTAAAAATTAAGGTAAAATTTACATAACATAACCTTTACCATTTTAACCATTTAAAGTATGCAATTCACAGTTAGCTCAGTTGATTGGAGTGTGGTGTTATAGCACCAAGCCAAAGGTTTGGATCCCTTTACTGGCCTGCTGCCAAAAAATAAAATTAAAAAGTGTGCAGTTCATTAGTTCCTAATATATTCATAAGATTGTGCAACCATCACCACTATCTAAACCCAGAACATTTCTCACCCCAAAAGAGAAACTTGGTACTCATTAAGTAGTCACTTCCTTTCCCTCCTAACCCTTAGCAATTACTAATCTGCTTTCTGTCTCTATAAATTTACCTATTTTGGATATTTTACATACATAGAATTATGCAATATATGGCTTTTTGTGTCTGGCTTCTTTCACTAAGCATAATGTTTTCAAGATTCATTCATGTTGTGGCATGTATCAGTACGTCATTCCTCTTCATGGCTGAATAATATCCCACTGTATGGATATATACATATTATATATTCGTTGGTTGATGGACGTTTGGATTGTTTCCACTTTTTGGCTATTATGAATAATGCTGCTGTCAACATTAGTGTGTAAGTTTTTGTTTGATTATGTCTTCAATTATCTTGGGTATATACCCAGTAGTGAAATTGCTTGGTCATATGGCAAAGGGTTTTCCACAGTGGCTGTACCATTTTACATTCCCACAAGCAATGTATTAGGTTTCCACTTTCTCCACATCCTCACCAACATTTGTTATTTTCAGGTTTATTATTATTATTATTGTTAGTAGTAGTAGTAGTACTATAGCAATCTTTAATGCATATGAGTGGTATCTCACTGTGGTTTTGATTTGCATTTCTCTAACAACTGGTAATATTGAGCATCTTTTCATGTGCTTATTGGCCATTAATATATCCTCTTTTCAGAAATGTCTATTAAAGTCTTTTGTCATTTTTTCATTGGGTTATTTGTCTTTTTGTTGTTGAGTTGTAAGAATTTATTATATAGTCTAGATACTAGAGCCTTATTAGATTTATCATTTGCAAAAATTTTATCCCATCCTGTGGATTGTCTTTTCACTTTCTTGATAGCATCCTTTGATGCACAAAAATTTTTAATTTTGATGAAGTCCAATTTATCTATATTTTTCTTTTGTTGCTTGTGGTTTTCGATGTCAGGCTAAGAATCCATTGCCAAATTTAAGGTCGTGTAGACTTACAACTATATTTTTGTCTTAAATTTAGGTCTTTGATCTATTTGAGTTAATTTTTTATATGGTGTGAGGTAAAGGTCGAATTTCTCCTTCTCTCTTTACTTCTCTCTTTTCCTTGTGAGTTCAAATTTGTTGTTGTTGTTGTTCTAAGCCATTTGCTGTCATTTTAGTAGAATTTCAGGAATGAGTGGAGATAAACACATGTATTAGTCCATTTCTGTTGCTTATAACAAAATACCTGGAACTGGGTGATTTATAAAGAAAATGAAATTTCTTGCTTACAGTTTTGGAGGCTTGGAAGTCCAAAGTCCAGGGCATCTGGTGCTGGCAACAGTGACCCCTCACATTGCAAGATGGTGGAGACAGAGAGAGCAGGAGACTCTTTGTGTTCCCCTGTTAAAGCCCTCAGAATCACACCACTGACCACCATTATATATCCATTCACTACAGCATAGTCCTCCAATCTAATCACCTCTTCAAGGCCCCACCTTTCAATTACCATAACAGGATTTTCCTCCCTTAACAGTTACAATGGGGATTAAGTTTTGGGGGGACATTCAACCCAAGGTACACATGTGATTGATCCTTATATTTAGCCAGAAATCTGTTCATCTTTTCAAATTGCAGTAATTCTTACTTTCACTAGGTAGATTCCTGAGCCAGGTAGCCTGAGAGATCATTCTGGAGAAGAGAAATTTGACCTGAGCCTTACAGATGTCTAGCATTCCAGTGTCAGTAAAGCAGTGAAGGTGGGAGAGGATAAGGAAGGCGAATTAGGGAGGAGGAAGGGGGAAGGAAGAGAGAGGAACGGTTCTGGGGCTAGCACCAGAAGAATTTAACCAGATTAAAATTTGGTTTCTTATCCCACATTTGTGGCTCTGTTACTTCCGCTTGGTTTTTACTGCAAAGCAGTCCATTCCTGAGAACCCTAAGGAATCTGGCCTTGCCTTTAGCGCAGTGAGAAAGGAATTCTGGAGACTCTGCATCTCACTCTGCAGCCAACCTGGGGAAGGGGCCAGGCCTAGAGAGACAAGAGCAGTTTTCTTTTTTTTTTTTTTTTTAAAGATGACCGGTAAGGGGATCTTAACCCTTGACTTGGTGTTGTCAGCACCACGCTCACCCAGTGAGCAAACCGGCCATCCCTATATAGGATCCGAACCCGTGGCCTTGGTGCTGTCAGCACCACACTCTCCCGAGTGAGCCACGGGGCCGGCCCCAGCAGTTTTCAAGAACAAAGAGAAGTGGATGGAATGGAAAACTTCTGTTTGCAAGCTGTGTCACTTAGCAGGCTTGTGCTGACCTTCAGTTTTCTCATCTGTAAAGTGGTTATTCCTATCTAGCAGCATTACTGGAGAGTTAAATTAAACTGTCTGCAAAGTGTTTAGCACAGTGCCTGGCCCAGAGGAAAGTCCCCAAAATGTCAGTTTTCTTTCCTTTCTTTCTTTGGAGATTTAAGGTAAGCAATCTGGGCAGGTTCCCAACTAAGGCCCTGAATGCCTGGCTAATGATCTTGGACTGAAGCTGAAAGCAATGGAGATTCATTGGAGGTTTGTGAACAGAGGAAACACAGATATACTGTGCTTTGGAAAGATCATTTCTGGAAGAGTCCAGGTGTAATGCAGGAGGGGGTGTCTCAAGCCCCAGTTCTGTATCTAATTGACTCTATCTTTTCTTTTTCTTTTTTTTTTTTTTTTAAAGATGACCGGTAAGGGGATCTTAACCCTTGACTTGGTGTTGTCAGCACCACGCTCACCCAGTGAGCAAACCGGCCATCCCTATATGGGATCCGAACCCGTGGCCTTGGTGTTATCAGCACCACACTCTCCCAAGTGAGCCACAGGCCGGCCCGACTCTATCTTTTCTTATGTGCCCAACACATGAGTGGTCTCCATCAGTGTTTCCTCAGTGGGCTATGAATTATGTGAGAGCTTAATTCCTAATACAAACTGGGTCTCCCAGTTTGCCTTCTTAGAGGTAGACCTGATTGTGGGGTGGGGGAGAGGTGTTCTCCACACCTGAAGGGCTGATGCTGTTCCCCAAACCTGAAGGCCTGAGTTGCCACATGGGGGATGAGAAAAGATTTCTGTGAAGCTCTGGAGATTGTGATAATGATCACAGTCCAGGGGGTCTTCCTGGCACTGCCCCTCACAGAGGCATATTATCAAATGCTTAGTGCCTGAGGACAGCTGTGAAATTGTATGGACCCTCGAGAAATTCTTGCCACGAGCAATGACAGACCTCATCCACACCCTCCTCTGAGTGCTAAGCTCTGCCCACAGGTGGAGCAAGAGAATCACCTGGAAATGACTCTTTCTGTCCACTAGAGGGAAACCCAGGCTAGAGAGATAGCAATCCTGTGTGTGGGAACCCTGAGGCTGTAGGAAGGGGAAGGAGCTGACAGCCCTGGGACCTGAGTGACCTAGGATCAGGGCTGTGCTGGCGCTGACTTGTGTCAGCTGGGTGAGAGCCAATTGTTGCATCTTCAGGAATTGTGGGAGCAATTGTTAAACACGGTCATTAAAAATTAAGTTACATAAACTCACACTTAAATAAACTATGTTAAAAGACTCCTCCGAACTCATCATTCCCTAATTATTTTACTGTATTTTACTGTTGTCTACCCATTTGTATCTATTGTGGTGGAAGTACTATATAATGGTGGGCTACTGTCCAACTTCATCTTTGGTAGCTTGAAATTGGCTATGGCAGAATATTTACTCCCTGGAAACTAGCGAATGTTGCAAATCAGGGTTCCAGCTCATCCCCTTACCCCCAGGTTTTTAAACACTTATTTACCAAGACATATTGCCTAGGCCTTTCCCACATCAGGTGTCGTGGGGAGGAGATGGGATTTTCCAGAGGTCTTGCCAACACAGACACACTTAGAGATGTCTCTGTGGAGGGAGCCTCCCATTTCAGCAGGCAGAGGCTTTTGGAGGGGGTGCCACGGGGCAGCATTGTGCTGTTGCAGGAACTTGGCCTGAAGAGGCTCACCCAGTCTCAGGCTTTGCGCTAGCTGTTCTCTCCACCTGAAATCTGTTTGTGCTTAAGTGTTCTGGCATGCCTTTCTGTCTGCCTAGCCATGAAGTGAGTTTCTAGATCATTCAGCACTAGAAAACTTTCCCCCACCAGAAAGGGAGCTTCCTGAGGGCCAGGGAAGCACCCACGTGGGCCTCTATCCCCAGGCCTGTCTCAAGTCTCTTGGCTTAAATATTGGAGCAGCCACACAAAACACTGTAGGAACAAGCAAGACACAAGTCAGATCTGGGCTGTGCCACTCCCTAGCTGTTCGACTTAAGAAAGGCACTTAACCAATCTGATCTTCAGTCTGCCAGCCTTGTAAAGTGGGGAGACTACTCCTCATCACGCCTGGCTGCTGTGGAGGTTAAATGGGATCATTCATGCAAAGCTCTCAGATAGGTGTTTCCATCAGCTAGAAGGTGTTCCATGATGGAGAAGAAGCTATTATTGTCATCATACTCGTGGAAGCAGGGGAGGTGCTGAATTTAAATGGGCTCTGAGGGCTGACTACCCTGACAATGTCTCAAGGCAAGGCCAGAGGTAGGGAGTCGGGGGGCGGGGAGGGGAAGGACTAGGAGACAACAAACCCATGACGGCACAGTTGGCAGACGTGCCGCAGTCACGCAGCCAGGAATACACCTGGAGACAGGACACCAGCCCTCCGGCCGGGACTCAACCAAATGCTCGGTGCCCGGCCAGGGGCGCCTCTTCCCCCACCCCACCCCCACCTCGGCCTGGCGCTTGCGGGGTGGGAGCGGGGGCAGCCGGACGTCGCAGGCCCGGGGCTGAGCGCAGGAAGCAGCGGCCGGGGCTGTCCTGGAGCCTCAAAGAGGCGGAAGGGAGGGAGCAGCCGGCACCTGCATTGTGTGAGCCCCGCTCCCTGCTGAGCGGCCACGACCCCCCAGTGCGTGTTCTTGGCGTCCGCTGCTGGGGCGGGCCGGCGGTTTTCAGGCAGGTATTAACTGAACAGAGGACTAGATCTGCGCTTTCATTCATTTATTCATGCATTCAGTCATTCATGCATCCAGCCGTTAATATTGAGATGTAACAGGAATTAGCGCACAAAACATAGTCCATGATCCCCAGGACCTTCACAGCCCGCGGCTCTGTGCAGTCAGATGGCTGGAATGGAATCCTGGCTCCTGCACTGACTAACTATGTACTCTGGTCCTCAGCTGGTGGAGGGTTGGTTTAAATGAATTCTGTGTGAAGCGCTTGGAATCATGTCTGCAACTAGTAAGCATTTGTTAAATGTAGGATTTTTTTAAAAAATTAATTTTTATTATTACAAAAGACCATTTCAGGAGGGACTTAGAGGGGCCCACAATTGCAAACTGGAGGTCTGAACAGTGGTCTTAAAGATTTTTAAAACCGATTGCCAACATTTAAAAGTTGTGAAATTTCATCTAATACTCAGAGTTTGACTTCTATTGAAAAGATCGAAGATCTGGAAAGCTTGTGTTTTATAAGCTGCTGTTGAGTGTTAGGCTAGAGGCAGTCTTTTTTATATAAAGTATTTTTGTATACCTTTTGCAAAGTGGTGTTAATTGTTGCTATACAAGAAAAAACTCTTGGGCAATTCCCCTGTTGCAAGGGTCTAAATGGCAAGTTTATTTTGAAAGGCAGATATTTTACTTAGTTGTGATTCTTGATTGCCTGATTTTTAAAATGTTGCTTTCTAGGACATCTTCTAATAAAAGATTTCTCAAACATGTCAGAACGGGGCAGCTTATGCAATTGGAGGCCCCCAACCAAGGAAAAATCCATATGCCTTTGAGTTTGAACAGCTGGTCTACAGGCTAGAAGAAGTTAGTGATTGGATGTAAGTTAGTGATTGGGTGCAAGTGGGGCTTTCAGCCAGAAGTGGAGTGGAGATGGAGAGAAGGAGCAGACAGGTGTCAGGTATTTAAAAGCTAGAATTGACAGAATGTGGGTATGGGGGAGACAGAGGAGACAAGGTTGAATTTTGGGTTTCTGGCCTGGCTGATTGGATGGAAGGTGGACCCATTCACTGGCCTGAAAGTCCAGAGGAGGAGAATGGATTTGCTTTTAGCCATGTGAGGTCTGAAAGTCTGGGTCAGCCATGAGGAGAATGGTGGACCAGGTTCTGGTGCTTACGAGAGGGAGGTGGGCTTAAGATTCACCTTTGGTAAGATGGGGCCTGGGGAGTAGTAAAATCACACGTAGTGGTGTGTGCAAACAGCCAGAGGCTTAGGACAGAGGGTGAGGATTTATTTACATTTAAAGGATTAAGGGAATATGTTTTTTGTTTTTGTTTTTTGTCTTTTTCCGTGTCTGGCAACGGATTGCAACCCTCAGTGTTGCCCCCGTACCGGACCGGGGACCGGCAACGGGATTGCAACCCTCGGTGTTGCCCCCGTGCCTTGCTCAGCCAGTGAGCGGGAACTGGTCTGTATGTGGGATCCGAACCCTCGGGCGGGAGTGCCGCCGCGCTTCCCAAGCGGTGCACTATCCAGTGCGCCACCGGGCCGGCCCCGATTAAGGGAATATGTTTAAGGGAGTTGGAAGATGTTAAAGCAGGAGAGGAGCCTGAAAGACTCTGCAAAGTCTAGCTGCCTCCTCAGGGAGCCTTAGGCTATGTCCGACCCAGCTAGACCCTCCCTTCCCCAATACCTCACTGCAGAGGTAGACTGAGTAACAGATGGGGAAGAGGGATTTTGATCGGAGCATGCTATAGCCAGACAAAGGGTGAGGTGGGGCAAGATCCCAGGCAAGTTCAGGACACCTAAGTGTTCTTTGGCGTCTCCTTCCTGCCCTCTAGGGCCACTTGGTGGGCCTCTGAAACACTGTTGGGAAGGGGAGTTCAGAGGAAGGGCCCTGCTGGGCCCCACTGGCCGGAGAGTAAGCAAACAGGGCACCTAGGACATTCTTCTCACCTGTAGGGGAGTTGGGAGGCCAAAAGTGCCCAGGGCTGCCAGACCGGCTCCTCAGACTGTCCCTGGTGGGATAGCAGGCTGGCTGCAGGCCAGACTTGGGAGCTCCATTCCTTCCAGCTGGGAGGTGTTGAGATCATCATTGATAGAGGCCAGCACCTTGCTTGGGACCTCAAGATCCGGGCTGGGGCAGGGCTGAGCTTTGAAACACACATTGACTCTTACTGTATGCCAGACACTCTCATACATGTTTTGTCTAATCCTCCTGAAAATGCTATGGAGGAAATACAATTTCCCTTACTCTACAAAAGAGGAAACTGAGGTTCAGACAGCATAAGTCACATGGCAAGAACATGCAACTGGTGAGAGGCATAGTTGGGAGGACAACGTGGAGCTTGGGCTCTGTCCCTTGGGTTTTTCCTGGGGAAGCCCCACTTCTGCAGTAGCCTCTCAGCGTCCCTGACACTTGGGCTCTATCCTGGGTGTCTTCCTAGCCTTCACCCTCTCCCTTACATCCAACCTCCAAATGTTCACCAAATCCTGTCAATCCTACCCCTCTAGCAATCTCTCCATTCCTGGGTGACTCTCCCAGTTTGGGCTTCATGATCTCCTGCCCTGGCTATTACATCCAACTCCTCCTTGATCTCCCTGCCCTCCAGTTCTCCTGTGCCACCCACACCCCCATCCCTCCTCCACATCAGCAGCCAGAGGGCTCTTCTAAAACACAGGTCTGACCATGTCACTGTCCTTCTTAATACCATTGCCCTCTGGATAAAGTTCAAATTCCTGAGCAGGTCACCAGATTCCATGGGTTCTTGTCACCATCCTCAGAAGCTTCATGCTCGCTGCTCCACTGGTCTGCCATGCACTCTAGCCAAACACAATGCTTGCTCACACTCCTCTGAACAAACCCCAGGCTGGGCCTTCTTGCCTCCAGGCCTTGTTCCCACCACCGACTTTGCCTATCACAATCTCTCTTACCCATCTCTGCTGACTGAAGTTCTTGGCCACCCTTCAAAGCCCAGCTTCCTGGAGGGCCCTTTTGCCAGAGCTTAGTGTGCTCTGGATTAAGGTTCCTTGTGTTCCTCTCTCTCTGCCCCACTGAGAGTATGAGCTCCTCTGTGTCCCTCTGTCACACTGGGGAGGATCTGTAAGCATGTGGTGGGAACACCTTTGCCTCTACCTCCTAACCTCTCCAGCCTGGCTCTGGCTCCAGGTTCAGACCCTTGCCTTGGCCTGGATCTGTTCCAGCAGCAGCAGCAACTCCACATTTGGCTCCTGGCTCAGCTCTAGCTCTGATGCTAGCTCCAACCTGCCTCAAGCTTTAGCTTCAGCCCTCAGCCTGGCACCAGCTTTGACTCAGTATCCAAGACTAACATGCGCTTAGACTATGGCACTGGGTCCAAACTTGCAACCTATCCAACTACTTCCCTCTCTCCTGATCTATAGCTCCACTTTCCTGGGCTACAATTTCTTGCTTCAGGGCTCCTCCACTTAGAGGGAGGTCAGGAGGGAGTGGCCTAGGACAGAGCCCTATGCAGGCTGGCATCATTACCCCCACCTGGAGCCACCTTGCTGCAGCATCTGAGCCCCACTCAGGATGCTGGCCAGTGCTGTGGGAACAAACAGTCCCAGATTCAAAGCTAAACCCTACCATTTACTGACTGTGAGGCACTGAGCACCACTTTGGGCCCTGGTTCTCCGGTCTGTAAACTGGGGATAATAGTTGATGTGAGAACAACAGGAGATAACACTGTGGAGCCCCAGCAATAGCTCCTGGCACACAGTAGATGTCAACAACCGTGAGGGCCTTTCCTCTTCACTCTTTCCCCACATCCATCAGCTCCTGTAGGTGCCCTGCACATTCCACAGGGCCTGTTGCACAAGGGCTTCTCCTACCACCATGGCATTGGTGGACCTTGTGCAGCCTTGCTTCCAGGCTGCTGGCTGGGACTGTTGCCCCTAGGTCATCTTGGGCAGTGGGGGCAGAGCCAAGGCATCATACTGGATCCCCTGACCAGAACTCCATGTGCCTGACGTCAGGGGCAAACATGGGTCCATAGGGCTGTGGGATGAGCATGTTTATTTGAGTTGGGGAGGTGGAGGTACTTCCCTCCAACTGCCTCACTGAGTCTCTGCCCTGTGAAAGCTCAGAAGGCAAGAGTTCCTACAGATAAGAGAATGTGAGGACCCTGCCCCCCAAACGTAGGAACCAACATCGATGGGGGTCTGGGTGTGAGGTATAGGTGAGTGAGTGTGGGGATATAGATGTATGTGTGAGATGTATATGTACAGCATGGTATGTAATGGGTGTATGCATGTTAGGATATCAAGGATATCATGTGTGTAGTGTGTATATGTCTGTATGCAATATGTGATGTGGGTATTGGGAGGGCTCTGCCTGTATGTAGTGTGTGTGACTTTTGCATGTGAATGACTGTATGTGTGGAGATAGACAAGGACCTGGCTATATGGTATAAGATATGTGTGCCTCATGGGAAGGAGGACAAGTGACACTGTGAGCTGGAGAGCTCTGTTAGGCAGCGGGGAGGTATTAGAACATTTGGGATTTCCTGATGGACTCTCTGAGGTGGCCTGGACCGAGGTTATTAGCCACTTGCTGCAGGAGCAGAAAAGGACAGTGGGGGCAGAGCCAAGGGGTTGAGTCCATTTCTCCAGAGAGCCAGACACCCTACACCGAGCTGGCTGCCCTGCCCTGATATCTGCAAACACACCTGGGAAATAAACACAACCTTTGGAAGTACTGGTGATGTGTCTGGGGAGGAGGCCCCAGCTGGTAGTTCATGTGGGCTCAGAACCCCTCCCCCGCATGCCCTGGCATTGACCGGTAGTTGTGGCTAGGGGGCCGATGGCCTTGCTGCCTCTGACCAGTCCTAGATTCTTACCTCAGCATTTTAGCCCAGCTCCAGAGCTTTCACAGCCTCCTGGCCAATAGGACTTGGCCCAGTTGCAAATCACTATCACTTAGAGCCCCAGGTCTGTGAGGAAGGAGCTCCAAGTGATTCTTCCAGGGCCAAGAAGGACCCTGGACCCTTATCTTTAGGAGAACCTAATTTTTTTTTTTTTTTTAAAGATGACCGGTAAGGGGATCTTAACCCTTGACTTGGTATTGTCAGCACCACACTCAGCCAGTGAGCTAACCGGCCATCCCTATATGGGATCCGAACCCGTGGCCTTGGTGTTGTCAGCACCACACTCTCCCGAGTGAGCCACGGGCCGGCCCAGAGAACCTAATTTTAACCCAGGCTGTCCCTCCCTGCTCCTCCTTTGGGTGTGCCTCTTTCCTCAGAATGGGCCATGCTTCCCCACTCAGAATGAGTTCTTAAATGTGATCTTCTCTGTGTCTTCTACCACACTTTGATATGCACTCCATGCTGGAGATGCCCCAAACCACTTGCACTTCCAAAAATGCACTGTGCAGTCCAGTGCCAAAAACACTCTACTCCGACTGGCTAGCTCTGATTCATCTTTCAAAATTCAGGCTAAGCATCAGCTCATGGGGATGCTTTCTGAGGTTGAAACTACTAGTATCCCCACTATCCATTATCTTGCTTGTCCTTAGTCATAAAAGGCTGTGCTTACTCGTGGTTGGCCTGGAGTAAAAACCATATTTGCCAGAATTCCTTGTAACTAGGTTGGCTATGTGACTAAGCGCTGGCCAAGAGCTTCCAGGCAGAAGTATTTTGTGAAACTTCCAGAAACTGTTGTTAAAGAGACAGTGTACCGTTTTTCTTTCTTTTTCATTTTTTCTTTTTTTTTTTTTTTAATAAAGATGAATGGTAAGGGGATCTTAACCCTTGACTTGGTGTTGTCAGCACCACGCTCTACCAAATGAGCTAACTGGTCTTCCCTATATAGGGATTCGAACACATGGCCTTGGTGTTATCAGCACCACACTCTCCCAAGTGAGCCATGGGCCAGCCCTGACAGTGTGCCATTTTTCACCCTTTCCTCCTTTGGGTGGGCTGGCAACGCAGACATGATGACTCGAGTTTGAGTAACCATATTGGACAATGAGGTAGAAGCATCATGCTAAGGATGGCAGAGAATGGCAGAGCAATAAAACAGAAAGTTCTGGGGCTCTGATGATCATGGATCTGTCATTACTAGCCTGGACTAGTTATTTTCAGACTTCTAACTGGCTATAATAACTGTGATTTGGGGTTTTCTGTAACCCACAGCCCAGTACAAGCTTAATTGATATAGTTTTCTTGGATCAGATATCTCTTCTCTTGTCCCCTGAGTTCTCTCTGCTGACACACTCCATTCAAATTGCTTGGTTATATATCCCCACTAGACTGAGCTCACAAGGGCAGTGTTCATGTCATCTTTCAAGCACAGGGTTTAAGAAACCAAAAAGTGTTATTTGTATGAAGAAAGGATCCAGATTTGGGTGGAGCTATAGATTTGGGAGTTATTAGTATAAATATGGTCATTGAACTGATGGGAGAGGATGGGGCAAAAAGAGAAGAGGACTAAAATAAGAGGTCCTCAGAGCTCTATCATTTAAGGTGATGTTGAGGAGAAAAAGGCCTAGAATAAGGCCGAGAATAAGCCAGAAAGCTGGCAAAGATCAGGCAACAGGCTACAAAGCAGGTTAGCTCAAAGATCACATGTGATTGCATGGTTTCCTCCAGCAGCTCACAGTAGCCTGGGACAGAAACAGAGAAAGGAATCATTTAGGCCTAATCCAGGATGAGGGCAGGTGTAGGTGTTAGCAAGAGAAATGCCAGCCCTATGGAGGAAAGATAAAGCCCTAGGAAGGACAGCTAGGTTGGAAGAAGATGGAGAGGCAGAGGGATGGGAGGTCCTGATGGGGTTGGAAAACAGGTGACATGGGAGGGAATGCAGACATGAGTGAGCTGAAGATAATTTGACACTTTTTCAGCATGTGACCAGGCCACACCATGCCTAGGATAAAAACAAGTTCACCAAATAGTGTTTTTCTGGCTCAGCAGTACCCGAGCCTCCCTCAGATTCCTCCTGGAGAGCTTTGGGAATCCCACAGGCTTCTTACATATGCTCAGAAAATTAGCTCATGAGGCTCCCTCCGCGTTGTCCCTTTCTCCTGCTCATGATCTCAGTGGAGTTGACCCTTGTCAATGTCAATACCCACTGAGGGCACTACTGCACTGCCCTCAAAGGGGGCCTGACAGGACCGCTGGTGCCACTCTGGATGGATACTGAGGCCACCACTGCCCAAAGTCAAGGGCCCTCGTGTTGAGGGAAGCAGTGGTCAAGGGCTCAGGGTTTTAGAGTCAGGAGATCTGGGTTTCCATCCTGGGTCTGCTGTTCATGAGCTCTGTGACCTTAAGCAAGTTGATTAACTTGTCTGAGCCTCGTTCCCCTTATCTGCTAAGGGGAGGATAATAAAGAACCTACCTCACGGGGTTCTTGTGAAATTAAAATGAGAAAATGCACACAAACCGCTTAGCACAGTGCCTGGTATAGACTGAGTGGTTAACAAGTGTTGGTGATTATGACTTTTGTCATGATAGTCCTTGCATTCATTTATTCATTCAATAAACAAGCTCTAGGCATTCCCCCGCACATGCCTACTGAGTCAGCCAAAATGTGCTTCTTGATATTTCCCAACATTTAACATGTTCCCTCATTCCAGTGTGGTTTTGCACATGTGGTTTGCTCTGCCTGGACTTCCCTTCACTCCTCATCTGCCTGGCAAACTTGCCCTTCGATCCTCAGCTAATGTCTGGTCTCCTTCAGGTACTTACCTGGGCTTTCCAGGCTGGGTCAGATGCCTGCTCTGGGCTCCCACATGACTAGGGCTTTTTCATTGCACAACTCCAGAGGACCGGTTATATAGACCCCCAAAATTGTACAACGTGGCACAACCTCTGTTTCCCTCTATCATAATTGTTATCACACTTAACTGTAATGATTTATTTTTCTATTGGTCTCTCCCTCAGACTCTGAACTCCTTGAGGACTCTGCCTGACACAGAGTCAGGGCTTCGTGAATGTTCCCCTGAATGAGGCGATCCTGGCCTAGTTCCTGCATCCTGAAGCTCCCAGCGTGGCTGCGGAGACAAAATGAACCAACCTGAAATATATCAAGAGCTGAGCATGACCAGAGGTTCACAGCCCTGAGACTTTTCTGGGACAGATGGACAGAGCTGTAGGGGAAGGTGCAATGGTCAGAGTCGAGGACTGGAGCAGAGATGGAAAGGATGAGGTTGTATTTGGAAAACCAAAGGCCCTACACTTCTGAATTCCTCTGCTTGGGGTGGGAAGAATTCCAGCCCCTGACCCATGGTTTCCACCTGGTCTAAAGTGAAGGAAGTAATCATTTCAAAGCTCTTACAGGGACATTATATATCTGAGGCGGACCATCATGGATTGATGCTGTTTCCCAGGCTCGTTTTTTATGCATGGTAGGCAGGGGCACAGCCTGTAAACAGGGGATGTATCCAGAGGATCTGACATTGTTCTAAAAAATAATTTGAGTGTTAGCCCCACTGTAGGCAGGGACAAGATTATAGGGCTCCTAGGAAAGTGTTTCATTTCCTCAGTATGGATTTAGGCTGCATTGTTGCTGAGAATAAACACTTGTCTTCTGTAGGTATTTGTGTGTGTGTGTGTGTTTTATCTACATTTAACTACCCCATTATCATCACCACTTGCTCCAAAAGGCCAAGTCCTAACAATGAAGAGGAGTCATAGCTTATCACTTCTTATTGGGAGAAAGATTTAAAAGGACAGGATGTTGAAGATCAAAATTGCCAAGGCTACCTTAGATAATTTGGCTGAAGCCTATTTCCTGCACCCTTCCATCCTCCTTCTGTAATACTATTCTAGACTGAATAACTATGACTTTGGGAAATGTTCTACTAAGTTTTTCTTATCCTGTTGTTCCTATTCTATGTGGCTTACGAGGTGAGGTTTTCTGCACAGAGCCTGATGGACATTTTGCCCAGTGGAGAGCTGAAAAGGTGGTCTCTCTCTGTGAGTGCAGAGAAGGAGGATCTGAGAGAGAAGAATAAAGTTAGGAACTTAATGTACCCATAAGGGGACATCCTGTGAAAAAGTTTGTCCTTGGGCAGTTAAGTGACATGTATAATTTTAAATTATTTCTACTTGTATTTCCCTACAGGAATTCCTGCCCTTTCAGTGAAGTCTGTTGCATACACATGAGCCTTGAGTTCCTGCATGGTGCTGGAGGAGCCAAGTTTGGAGATGGGGTGAGTGTAGGAGGTGCCTATCCTGGAGCAATCTTCCATGGAGGTCTGTGTTGAGGAAGCTGCATCGTGGAGTGAGCATGAACAGCAGTGCACCTGCAGAGGAGTCCTGGTGGGCAGGGGGCTCTGGAGCAGATGTGGGAGGAAGGGGATTTGCAGGGGAACAAAATGTGGAGAGGTCCATTGTAAGGAAGAGGCAGCCAGGGTGAGCAGCAGGGTTCAAGCAAAGGCTGGGGAGAGCCTTGCAAATCACCTCTTCTGGGGACTGAGAGCTTCAAGCCTGACTCAGAGCAAAGTCTCAAGAATGAAGTGGGAAAGGTGGGGGTGGGAACTCCTCAGGCTCAGTCTCAGGCCCTGGTTGCTGCCTCCTTCCCATATCTTCCCACAGGAAGCTAGACAGTGGGCTGCGCTGGTGCTTCTTCAGTGCTCTCTGCTTTGTGGCAAGGCCCTTGATAATAAGCAGGATAGATTCTGGCCATCTGAGAATACCCCCAAATGCCCCTTGCCCTCCCCTTTGCCTCCCACTTCTTCTTGGTGGCCAGGATAAACCTTGGGCAGCTCAAGGAAGCCTACTAACACTTTCACTTTAGCCTTCTCTCCTAGGAGGAGGGAGGAAAGCCAAGTCTCCAGAAGAGGAGTGGGGTGAAGGGAGAGGCTCAAGAATTTGCTACTCTTCCTTCTGTGCCTCCCCCCACTCCCACCCAACATAAGGCCAGAGCCTGGAGCTCAGAGAACAGAGACCACAGCTTACTGCTTAAGATCTAGAACTCTGCCCAGCCCAGCCCAGGTCCAAAGCCTTACCCAGAACCTAGACCCAGATTCCAGAGCTTAAAACCCATCCCAGTGCTCACGACAGCCTAGAGCCTAGAACCCAGAGCCCAAGTCAGCCCAGTCCTAGCCCAAAGACCAGCTCAAAACCCAGAACTGAAGCCCAGAGCCCAGAACCCAGACCACAGAGCTCAGAGCACAACTCAGTCCAGTCCCAAAGTCCAGCCAGAGGGCCCAAAGCTCAGAGCCCGGAATTTAGACCAAAGCTAAGCCCAATCTAGAGCCCAGGGCAGCCCAGAGTCTAGCTCAGAACCCACCCAAAAGCCTAGAACCCAGCACAGACCTCATCTTAGGTCCAGAACTATGAGTCTACTCTAATAGTCAGGGTGGCCTACACCCAGCCCAGAGCCCAGCAGTTCCTTGATGCTTCTCCTAGGGGTAGCCCCAAAGGGAGAGGCCAAGGCTGCAAGCTGGGGAGGGAGAATTCCAGATCCCAATCGTACTCCTGGCAGGAGGAGACAAGGAGCTGGTATTGGTGTGTATGTGTGTGTGTGCAAGGTGGACTGTGGGGGATTCCTGTGGTCCTCCTAACCCTGGTCTGGAAGGTCCTTCCTGGGTATTAAGAGACCAGGCAAAACATAGCCTAGGGCTTTCTCTGCTGAGGCTGCCCCTCAGAACTCCAATGGGTTAGGAAGTGGAGTTCTGCTGCTGCTGCTGCTGACTTGCTATGTGAGCAAGTCCCTTCCATTCTCTGGTCTCGCTTTTCCCAGAAAGGAATCAGGAGGTGCTTTATGTAGACCCACAGACTCAAAATCATAGAGGAAGGGAATATTATTTTTTATTTTTTATTTTTTAAAAAGATGACCAGTAAGGGGATCTTAACCCTTGACTTGGTGTTGTCAGCACCACGCTCAGCCAGTGAGCAAACCGGCCATCCCTATATAGGATCCAAACCTGGGGCCTTGGTGTTATCAGCACCGCACTCTCCCGAGTGAGCCACGGGCCAGCCCAGGAAGGGACTATTATAAATAGCCCCTTTATTTATTTTTTTATTCATCAAACACTTATTGAACAGATATTTTAAGTAGATTTTAAAGAAGGGGATGAAATAATCAGACTTTTTAAAATTTTTTTAATTTTTTTTATTTTTTAAAAAGATGACCGGTAAGGGGATCTTAACCCTTGACTTGGTGTTG
>NW_007728159.1:180759-190954 GCF_000696425.1 Galeopterus variegatus | reverse complement strand
CGGGGACCGGCAACGGGATTGCAACCCTCGGTGTTGCCCCCGTGCCTTGCTCAGCCAGTGAGCGGGAACTGGTCTGTATGTGGGATCCGAACCCTCGGGCGGGAGTGCCGCCGCGCTTCCCAAGCAGTGCACTATCCAGTGCGCCACCGGGCCGGCCCCGATTAAGGGAATATGTTTAAGGGAGTTGGAAGATGTTAAAGCAGGAGAGGAGCCTGAAAGACTCTGCAAAGTCTAGCTGCCTCCTCAGGGAGCCTTAGGCTATGTCCGACCCAGCTAGACCCTCCCTTCCCCAATACCTCACTGCAGAGGTAGACTGAGTAACAGATGGGGAAGAGGGATTTTGATCGGAGCATGCTATAGCCAGACAAAGGGTGAGGTGGGGCAAGATCCCAGGCAAGTTCAGGACACCTAAGTGTTCTTTGGCGTCTCCTTCCTGCCCTCTAGGGCCACTTGGTGGGCCTCTGAAACACTGTTGGGAAGGGGAGTTCAGAGGAAGGGCCCTGCTGGGCCCCACTGGCCGGAGAGTAAGCAAACAGGGCACCTAGGACATTCTTCTCACCTGTAGGGGAGTTGGGAGGCCAAAAGTGCCCAGGGCTGCCAGACCGGCTCCTCAGACTGTCCCTGGTGGGATAGCAGGCTGGCTGCAGGCCAGACTTGGGAGCTCCATTCCTTCCAGCTGGGAGGTGTTGAGATCATCATTGATAGAGGCCAGCACCTTGCTTGGGACCTCAAGATCCGGGCTGGGGCAGGGCTGAGCTTTGAAACACACATTGACTCTTACTGTATGCCAGACACTCTCATACATGTTTTGTCTAATCCTCCTGAAAATGCTATGGAGGAAATACAATTTCCCTTACTCTACAAAAGAGGAAACTGAGGTTCAGACAGCATAAGTCACATGGCAAGAACATGCAACTGGTGAGAGGCATAGTTGGGAGGACAACGTGGAGCTTGGGCTCTGTCCCTTGGGTTTTTCCTGGGGAAGCCCCACTTCTGCAGTAGCCTCTCAGCGTCCCTGACACTTGGGCTCTATCCTGGGTGTCTTCCTAGCCTTCACCCTCTCCCTTACATCCAACCTCCAAATGTTCACCAAATCCTGTCAATCCTACCCCTCTAGCAATCTCTCCATTCCTGGGTGACTCTCCCAGTTTGGGCTTCATGATCTCCTGCCCTGGCTATTACATCCAACTCCTCCTTGATCTCCCTGCCCTCCAGTTCTCCTGTGCCACCCACACCCCCATCCCTCCTCCACATCAGCAGCCAGAGGGCTCTTCTAAAACACAGGTCTGACCATGTCACTGTCCTTCTTAATACCATTGCCCTCTGGATAAAGTTCAAATTCCTGAGCAGGTCACCAGATTCCATGGGTTCTTGTCACCATCCTCAGAAGCTTCATGCTCGCTGCTCCACTGGTCTGCCATGCACTCTAGCCAAACACAATGCTTGCTCACACTCCTCTGAACAAACCCCAGGCTGGGCCTTCTTGCCTCCAGGCCTTGTTCCCACCACCGACTTTGCCTATCACAATCTCTCTTACCCATCTCTGCTGACTGAAGTTCTTGGCCACCCTTCAAAGCCCAGCTTCCTGGAGGGCCCTTTTGCCAGAGCTTAGTGTGCTCTGGATTAAGGTTCCTTGTGTTCCTCTCTCTCTGCCCCACTGAGAGTATGAGCTCCTCTGTGTCCCTCTGTCACACTGGGGAGGATCTGTAAGCATGTGGTGGGAACACCTTTGCCTCTACCTCCTAACCTCTCCAGCCTGGCTCTGGCTCCAGGTTCAGACCCTTGCCTTGGCCTGGATCTGTTCCAGCAGCAGCAGCAACTCCACATTTGGCTCCTGGCTCAGCTCTAGCTCTGATGCTAGCTCCAACCTGCCTCAAGCTTTAGCTTCAGCCCTCAGCCTGGCACCAGCTTTGACTCAGTATCCAAGACTAACATGCGCTTAGACTATGGCACTGGGTCCAAACTTGCAACCTATCCAACTACTTCCCTCTCTCCTGATCTATAGCTCCACTTTCCTGGGCTACAATTTCTTGCTTCAGGGCTCCTCCACTTAGAGGGAGGTCAGGAGGGAGTGGCCTAGGACAGAGCCCTATGCAGGCTGGCATCATTACCCCCACCTGGAGCCACCTTGCTGCAGCATCTGAGCCCCACTCAGGATGCTGGCCAGTGCTGTGGGAACAAACAGTCCCAGATTCAAAGCTAAACCCTACCATTTACTGACTGTGAGGCACTGAGCACCACTTTGGGCCCTGGTTCTCCGGTCTGTAAACTGGGGATAATAGTTGATGTGAGAACAACAGGAGATAACACTGTGGAGCCCCAGCAATAGCTCCTGGCACACAGTAGATGTCAACAACCGTGAGGGCCTTTCCTCTTCACTCTTTCCCCACATCCATCAGCTCCTGTAGGTGCCCTGCACATTCCACAGGGCCTGTTGCACAAGGGCTTCTCCTACCACCATGGCATTGGTGGACCTTGTGCAGCCTTGCTTCCAGGCTGCTGGCTGGGACTGTTGCCCCTAGGTCATCTTGGGCAGTGGGGGCAGAGCCAAGGCATCATACTGGATCCCCTGACCAGAACTCCATGTGCCTGACGTCAGGGGCAAACATGGGTCCATAGGGCTGTGGGATGAGCATGTTTATTTGAGTTGGGGAGGTGGAGGTACTTCCCTCCAACTGCCTCACTGAGTCTCTGCCCTGTGAAAGCTCAGAAGGCAAGAGTTCCTACAGATAAGAGAATGTGAGGACCCTGCCCCCCAAACGTAGGAACCAACATCGATGGGGGTCTGGGTGTGAGGTATAGGTGAGTGAGTGTGGGGATATAGATGTATGTGTGAGATGTATATGTACAGCATGGTATGTAATGGGTGTATGCATGTTAGGATATCAAGGATATCATGTGTGTAGTGTGTATATGTCTGTATGCAATATGTGATGTGGGTATTGGGAGGGCTCTGCCTGTATGTAGTGTGTGTGACTTTTGCATGTGAATGACTGTATGTGTGGAGATAGACAAGGACCTGGCTATATGGTATAAGATATGTGTGCCTCATGGGAAGGAGGACAAGTGACACTGTGAGCTGGAGAGCTCTGTTAGGCAGCGGGGAGGTATTAGAACATTTGGGATTTCCTGATGGACTCTCTGAGGTGGCCTGGACCGAGGTTATTAGCCACTTGCTGCAGGAGCAGAAAAGGACAGTGGGGGCAGAGCCAAGGGGTTGAGTCCATTTCTCCAGAGAGCCAGACACCCTACACCGAGCTGGCTGCCCTGCCCTGATATCTGCAAACACACCTGGGAAATAAACACAACCTTTGGAAGTACTGGTGATGTGTCTGGGGAGGAGGCCCCAGCTGGTAGTTCATGTGGGCTCAGAACCCCTCCCCCGCATGCCCTGGCATTGACCGGTAGTTGTGGCTAGGGGGCCGATGGCCTTGCTGCCTCTGACCAGTCCTAGATTCTTACCTCAGCATTTTAGCCCAGCTCCAGAGCTTTCACAGCCTCCTGGCCAATAGGACTTGGCCCAGTTGCAAATCACTATCACTTAGAGCCCCAGGTCTGTGAGGAAGGAGCTCCAAGTGATTCTTCACCTACCTCAGGGGGTGGCTGTATGGATTCCTGGGCTCTGCTACTCCTTACTTGCGTGAAGTCTTGGACAAGTCACTCAACCTCTGTGCCTCATTTTCTTTACCTGTGGAATGGGGATCATCATAGCACCTGGTGTGAGGGTTAATGGAGTTAATTTGCATACAGGACATGGCACAAGGCCTGTCCCAGATAAGAATTCAGAAATGCCAGCCCTTTTTGGAGTTGTGGGAAAATACTTGGGGTGGCCAGTGAGCTCACTTGGTTGGAGCATGGTGCTGATAACACCAGGGTGAAGGGTTCAGATCCCAGCACCGGCCAGACACCAAAACAAAAAGAAAAGAAAAGTGCTTGGAAGAGGAAGCCTAAAAAAGTGTTTAGTTCACACTTTCTTCTTTCAATGTTTATCTCGTTTAATTTTTTATTTTTTAAAGATGACCGGTAAGGGGATCTTAACCCTTGACTTGGTGTTGTCAGCACCACACTCAGCCAGTGAGCGAACCGGCCATCCCTATATGGGATCCGAACCCGTGGCCTTGGTGTTGTCAGCACCACACTCTCCCGAGTGAGCCACGGGCCGGCCCAGAGAACCTAATTTTAACCCAGGCTGTCCCTCCCTGCTCCTCCTTTGGGTGTGCCTCTTTCCTCAGAATGGGCCATGCTTCCCCACTCAGAATGAGTTCTTAAATGTGATCTTCTCTGTGTCTTCTACCACACTTTGATATGCACTCCATGCTGGAGATGCCCCAAACCACTTGCATTTCCAAAAATGCACTGTGCAGTCCAGTGCCAAAAACACTCTACTCCGACTGGCTAGCTCTGATTCATCTTTCAAAATTCAGGCTAAGCATCAGCTCATGGGGATGCTTTCTGAGGTTGAAACTACTAGTATCCCCACTATCCATTATCTTGCTTGTCCTTAGTCATAAAAGGCTGTGCTTACTCGTGGTTGGCCTGGAGTAAAAACCATATTTGCCAGAATTCCTTGTAACTAGGTTGGCTATGTGACTAAGCGCTGGCCAAGAGCTTCCAGGCAGAAGTATTTTGTGAAACTTCCAGAAACTGTTGTTAAAGAGACAGTGTACCGTTTTTCTTTCTTTTTCATTTTTTCTTTTTTTTTTTTTTTAATAAAGATGAATGGTAAGGGGATCTTAACCCTTGACTTGGTGTTGTCAGCACCACGCTCTACCAAATGAGCTAACTGGTCTTCCCTATATAGGGATTCGAACACATGGCCTTGGTGTTATCAGCACCACACTCTCCCAAGTGAGCCATGGGCCAGCCCTGACAGTGTGCCATTTTTCACCCTTTCCTCCTTTGGGTGGGCTGGCAACGCAGACATGATGACTCGAGTTTGAGTAACCATATTGGACAATGAGGTAGAAGCATCATGCTAAGGATGGCAGAGAATGGCAGAGCAATAAAACAGAAAGTTCTGGGGCTCTGATGATCATGGATCTGTCATTACTAGCCTGGACTAGTTATTTTCAGACTTCTAACTGGCTATAATAACTGTGATTTGGGGTTTTCTGTAACCCACAGCCCAGTACAAGCTTAATTGATATAGTTTTCTTGGATCAGATATCTCTTCTCTTGTCCCCTGAGTTCTCTCTGCTGACACACTCCATTCAAATTGCTTGGTTATATATCCCCACTAGACTGAGCTCACAAGGGCAGTGTTCATGTCATCTTTCAAGCACAGGGTTTAAGAAACCAAAAAGTGTTATTTGTATGAAGAAAGGATCCAGATTTGGGTGGAGCTATAGATTTGGGAGTTATTAGTATAAATATGGTCATTGAACTGATGGGAGAGGATGGGGCAAAAAGAGAAGAGGACTAAAATAAGAGGTCCTCAGAGCTCTATCATTTAAGGTGATGTTGAGGAGAAAAAGGCCTAGAATAAGGCCGAGAATAAGCCAGAAAGCTGGCAAAGATCAGGCAACAGGCTACAAAGCAGGTTAGCTCAAAGATCACATGTGATTGCATGGTTTCCTCCAGCAGCTCACAGTAGCCTGGGACAGAAACAGAGAAAGGAATCATTTAGGCCTAATCCAGGATGAGGGCAGGTGTAGGTGTTAGCAAGAGAAATGCCAGCCCTATGGAGGAAAGATAAAGCCCTAGGAAGGACAGCTAGGTTGGAAGAAGATGGAGAGGCAGAGGGATGGGAGGTCCTGATGGGGTTGGAAAACAGGTGACATGGGAGGGAATGCAGACATGAGTGAGCTGAAGATAATTTGACACTTTTTCAGCATGTGACCAGGCCACACCATGCCTAGGATAAAAACAAGTTCACCAAATAGTGTTTTTCTGGCTCAGCAGTACCCCAGCCTCCCTCAGATTCCTCCTGGAGAGCTTTGGGAATCCCACAGGCTTCTTACATATGCTCAGAAAATTAGCTCATGAGGCTCCCTCCGCGCACACCATGCCTAGGATAAAAACAAGTTCACCAAATAGTGTTTTTCTGGCTCAGCAGTACCCGAGCCTCCCTCAGATTCCTCCTGGAGAGCTTTGGGAATCCCACAGGCTTCTTACATATGCTCAGAAAATTAGCTCATGAGGCTCCCTCCGCATTGTCCCTTTCTCCTGCTCATGATCTCAGTGGAGTTGACCCTTGTCAATGTCAATACCCACTGAGGGCACTACTGCACTGCCCTCAAAGGGGGCCTGACAGGACCGCTGGTGCCACTCTGGATGGATACTGAGGCCACCACTGCCCAAAGTCAAGGGCCCTCGTGTTGAGGGAAGCAGTGGTCAAGGGCTCAGGGTTTTAGAGTCAGGAGATCTGGGTTTCCATCCTGGGTCTGCTGTTCATGAGCTCTGTGACCTTAAGCAAGTTGATTAACTTGTCTGAGCCTCGTTCCCCTTATCTGCTAAGGGGAGGATAATAAAGAACCTACCTCACGGGGTTCTTGTGAAATTAAAATGAGAAAATGCACACAAACCGCTTAGCACAGTGCCTGGTATAGACTGAGTGGTTAACAAGTGTTGGTGATTATGACTTTTGTCATGATAGTCCTTGCATTCATTTATTCATTCAATAAACAAGCTCTAGGCATTCCCCCGCACATGCCTACTGAGTCAGCCAAAATGTGCTTCTTGATATTTCCCAACATTTAACATGTTCCCTCATTCCAGTGTGGTTTTGCACATGTGGTTTGCTCTGCCTGGACTTCCCTTCACTCCTCATCTGCCTGGCAAACTTGCCCTTCGATCCTCAGCTAATGTCTGGTCTCCTTCAGGTACTTACCTGGGCTTTCCAGGCTGGGTCAGATGCCTGCTCTGGGCTCCCACATGACTAGGGCTTTTTCATTGCACAACTCCAGAGGACCGGTTATATAGACCCCCAAAATTGTACAACGTGGCACAACCTCTGTTTCCCTCTATCATAATTGTTA
The DNA here is from genome assembly GCF_000696425.1 of Galeopterus variegatus. Lineage (NCBI taxonomy): Eukaryota > Metazoa > Chordata > Mammalia > Dermoptera > Cynocephalidae > Galeopterus > Galeopterus variegatus. The sequence continues at coordinate 183,977 of NW_007728159.1, read as the reverse complement.
TCACACTTAACTGTAATGATTTATTTTTCTATTGGTCTCTCCCTCAGACTCTGAACTCCTTGAGGACTCTGCCTGACACAGAGTCAGGGCTTCGTGAATGTTCCCCTGAATGAGGCGATCCTGGCCTAGTTCCTGCATCCTGAAGCTCCCAGCGTGGCTGCGGAGACAAAATGAACCAACCTGAAATATATCAAGAGCTGAGCATGACCAGAGGTTCACAGCCCTGAGACTTTTCTGGGACAGATGGACAGAGCTGTAGGGGAAGGTGCAATGGTCAGAGTCGAGGACTGGAGCAGAGATGGAAAGGATGAGGTTGTATTTGGAAAACCAAAGGCCCTACACTTCTGAATTCCTCTGCTTGGGGTGGGAAGAATTCCAGCCCCTGACCCATGGTTTCCACCTGGTCTAAAGTGAAGGAAGTAATCATTTCAAAGCTCTTACAGGGACATTATATATCTGAGGCGGACCATCATGGATTGATGCTGTTTCCCAGGCTCGTTTTTTATGCATGGTAGGCAGGGGCACAGCCTGTAAACAGGGGATGTATCCAGAGGATCTGACATTGTTCTAAAAAATAATTTGAGTGTTAGCCCCACTGTAGGCAGGGACAAGATTATAGGGCTCCTAGGAAAGTGTTTCATTTCCTCAGTATGGATTTAGGCTGCATTGTTGCTGAGAATAAACACTTGTCTTCTGTAGGTATTTGTGTGTGTGTGTGTGTTTTATCTACATTTAACTACCCCATTATCATCACCACTTGCTCCAAAAGGCCAAGTCCTAACAATGAAGAGGAGTCATAGCTTATCACTTCTTATTGGGAGAAAGATTTAAAAGGACAGGATGTTGAAGATCAAAATTGCCAAGGCTACCTTAGATAATTTGGCTGAAGCCTATTTCCTGCACCCTTCCATCCTCCTTCTGTAATACTATTCTAGACTGAATAACTATGACTTTGGGAAATGTTCTACTAAGTTTTTCTTATCCTGTTGTTCCTATTCTATGTGGCTTACGAGGTGAGGTTTTCTGCACAGAGCCTGATGGACATTTTGCCCAGTGGAGAGCTGAAAAGGTGGTCTCTCTCTGTGAGTGCAGAGAAGGAGGATCTGAGAGAGAAGAATAAAGTTAGGAACTTAATGTACCCATAAGGGGACATCCTGTGAAAAAGTTTGTCCTTGGGCAGTTAAGTGACATGTATAATTTTAAATTATTTCTACTTGTATTTCCCTACAGGAATTCCTGCCCTTTCAGTGAAGTCTGTTGCATACACATGAGCCTTGAGTTCCTGCATGGTGCTGGAGGAGCCAAGTTTGGAGATGGGGTGAGTGTAGGAGGTGCCTATCCTGGAGCAATCTTCCATGGAGGTCTGTGTTGAGGAAGCTGCATCGTGGAGTGAGCATGAACAGCAGTGCACCTGCAGAGGAGTCCTGGTGGGCAGGGGGCTCTGGAGCAGATGTGGGAGGAAGGGGATTTGCAGGGGAACAAAATGTGGAGAGGTCCATTGTAAGGAAGAGGCAGCCAGGGTGAGCAGCAGGGTTCAAGCAAAGGCTGGGGAGAGCCTTGCAAATCACCTCTTCTGGGGACTGAGAGCTTCAAGCCTGACTCAGAGCAAAGTCTCAAGAATGAAGTGGGAAAGGTGGGGGTGGGAACTCCTCAGGCTCAGTCTCAGGCCCTGGTTGCTGCCTCCTTCCCATATCTTCCCACAGGAAGCTAGACAGTGGGCTGCGCTGGTGCTTCTTCAGTGCTCTCTGCTTTGTGGCAAGGCCCTTGATAATAAGCAGGATAGATTCTGGCCATCTGAGAATACCCCCAAATGCCCCTTGCCCTCCCCTTTGCCTCCCACTTCTTCTTGGTGGCCAGGATAAACCTTGGGCAGCTCAAGGAAGCCTACTAACACTTTCACTTTAGCCTTCTCTCCTAGGAGGAGGGAGGAAAGCCAAGTCTCCAGAAGAGGAGTGGGGTGAAGGGAGAGGCTCAAGAATTTGCTACTCTTCCTTCTGTGCCTCCCCCCACTCCCACCCAACATAAGGCCAGAGCCTGGAGCTCAGAGAACAGAGACCACAGCTTACTGCTTAAGATCTAGAACTCTGCCCAGCCCAGCCCAGGTCCAAAGCCTTACCCAGAACCTAGACCCAGATTCCAGAGCTTAAAACCCATCCCAGTGCTCACGACAGCCTAGAGCCTAGAACCCAGAGCCCAAGTCAGCCCAGTCCTAGCCCAAAGACCAGCTCAAAACCCAGAACTGAAGCCCAGAGCCCAGAACCCAGACCACAGAGCTCAGAGCACAACTCAGTCCAGTCCCAAAGTCCAGCCAGAGGGCCCAAAGCTCAGAGCCCGGAATTTAGACCAAAGCTAAGCCCAATCTAGAGCCCAGGGCAGCCCAGAGTCTAGCTCAGAACCCACCCAAAAGCCTAGAACCCAGCACAGACCTCATCTTAGGTCCAGAACTATGAGTCTACTCTAATAGTCAGGGTGGCCTACACCCAGCCCAGAGCCCAGCAGTTCCTTGATGCTTCTCCTAGGGGTAGCCCCAAAGGGAGAGGCCAAGGCTGCAAGCTGGGGAGGGAGAATTCCAGATCCCAATCGTACTCCTGGCAGGAGGAGACAAGGAGCTGGTATTGGTGTGTATGTGTGTGTGTGCAAGGTGGACTGTGGGGGATTCCTGTGGTCCTCCTAACCCTGGTCTGGAAGGTCCTTCCTGGGTATTAAGAGACCAGGCAAAACATAGCCTAGGGCTTTCTCTGCTGAGGCTGCCCCTCAGAACTCCAATGGGTTAGGAAGTGGAGTTCTGCTGCTGCTGCTGCTGACTTGCTATGTGAGCAAGTCCCTTCCATTCTCTGGTCTCGCTTTTCCCAGAAAGGAATCAGGAGGTGCTTTATGTAGACCCACAGACTCAAAATCATAGAGGAAGGGAATATTATTTTTTATTTTTTATTTTTTAAAAAGATGACCAGTAAGGGGATCTTAACCCTTGACTTGGTGTTGTCAGCACCACGCTCAGCCAGTGAGCAAACCGGCCATCCCTATATAGGATCCAAACCTGGGGCCTTGGTGTTATCAGCACCGCACTCTCCCGAGTGAGCCACGGGCCAGCCCAGGAAGGGACTATTATAAATAGCCCCTTTATTTATTTTTTTATTCATCAAACACTTATTGAACAGATATTTTAAGTAGATTTTAAAGAAGGGGATGAAATAATCAGACTTTTTAAAATTTTTTTA